>NW_015151123.1:115291-118210 GCF_000732505.1 Cyprinodon variegatus
TGAAGAAAGATCTTTACACTACATTCATTCACCCATTCACACACAAACTGATGGTGGCAAGCTACATTGTAGCCACAGCTGCCCTGGGGCTCACTGACAGAAGCGGGGCTGCCATACACTGGCGCCACCGGGCCCTCTGACCACCATCAGTAGACAATGCAGGTGAAGAGTCTTGCCCAAGGACAATTTCAGGGCAAACTCCTACATCCAACACCACTGTCGCCCCATAAGACGCTGGCATAAGTCGTACTTGCCGTATTTCAACGCGGGCCAGCATGTTTCAATGTGTTCATAACTTATACAAAACGTACCCATGACTTATCCAAAGTATGCCAGCAGTTTTGCCAGATTTTTCATGTCAGGCATAAGGTGGCGAAATCGTCAAGGTGTGACAGGGGTTTCGTCATGAAAACTGTCGTAATCCTTGTGTTGTAATGCAAAGTTGAAAACACAGCTGTTTACAACTTTATAAAACCTTCTGCCATTCCTGGAGGTTTTCCATAATGTTTTGATAGTGATAATATTTATGGGCTATATCAGATATATTTGTTAACCCTTGCCAGGAGGAGTTGCTGCTCGCTCGCCATCTTTTCTGGAGCCGTCCATGTAGTCATACCTAGATGCTCTGTGCTGAATTTTTTTTTCGCATGGAGTTTACGTGGAATTTTTGAAAACCCAAAATGAAGTACCGGTAATTTGGCTGTGTGGACCACGCGGATGTGTCAACTTAAACCAAACTTAAAGCAAATACAAAACAGCTCATCCTTTTAAGGATACCTTTTGAGCAGCCAAAGTAATAACTTTATGCTACTAACACTCTGACACTTATAGTCAGATAAAGGTATAAAGGTTTTCGTTTTTCATAAATTATTTTATTCCTTTGGCAAATCCCTGTACTTACCTGTTTAAATAAGGGAAAATACTTTTACTTATACTTCACTTTTTCACAGTGAATCATCCATTTGCTATATACTATGTCTTGGCTTTGTGTTTTTTTGGTTTTCCTGTATTTCATCTATAATCTCTTGATAGTTTATGTTGCCTCCAGCTGCCCCCAACATGCTGGACCTTTGTGTATTAATCAGCAGTACACTGTCAATTACTCCAGCACTGCAGATCTTCTCCCAGGCAAACTCTCTGTGAACAATTTTTCTGCAAATTTAACAGCAGAAATAGTCTTTTTTAATTGTTTTAACAATGTGATCTTCACTGTAGCAATTTGAAATTTGAAGCAGGAATACAAAACAACTGCTTCTCATTGGAAATGGCGTTCTGAACACTCCAGGTTGATCTTCAGAGCTTCCTTAGGGACAGCAGATAAGTGCACTTGGTTGTAAATCAGCCTGCTGAGAAGGCAGAGGAGAACATGGATTAAATTTCATCCGTATGCTCTTGAACCGTTCAGTCATGTTTACCCTGCAGGGCTGCTGGTGGCGTTCTGCTGTCAGAGGAATTACTCTCCAGCTTTTTGCAACTTCACCAGAACCAAAGGATAGAGGGAAAACAAATTTGGTTGTTTATTAGCAGATGTTTTACATCTATAGAAATAAGTACAAAATAGATAAGATAAAGAATCCCATTAAAATAGCTCTGTCCTGGAATTGGAAATATCTGAAAAAAATAATGTCGACATGTTTTTTTTGTTCCTGCAAGCGTTTTTTTAAGCATTCATCTCAATCTTACTGAGCAGGAACTGAAGTAAATTAAAGTTTTACAAATGAATCGCAGTTCTCATAATCCAAATCTTCCCAGATTTTTTTTATGTAGAGGGAAACGAAAATACTGCACTCCCCAGATAGTTTCCTCAAGTTTTCTCAAAGTTCTTAAGGAGTATTTGTAAGTTATATATTGGGTTTGGTATAATCCCATATAATCTCCATTAGAAGAGAGGCAACCAGGAAGCATCCTGGTTATATTAAAAGAAAAGTTCGGTCATATTCAGAATTCAAACTTCTGAAAGTACTTTAAATATGCAATTACTACATACTGATTAATAAATGACAATTGTTTTTATTCAAAGTAATTTTCATTTGAATGTGCTTTACTGGAGACATCCATTTAGATCACTACTGCTACCTACTGGTTTGTGACGTCACAGTTTGGTATCGGTTGTTGATCAAGTCCCAGTGCTATATTCAATTCAATTTATCTTTATTGTCATTGTCACAAGAACAACGAAATTTTAAAAAGTGCCATCGATCAGTGCATATGCTTAAAAACAAAAAACAAAACAAAAATCCCTGTCACCACCATTTACGCATAATATAAGAAATAAATAACAATAACTGATACAAAACAACTAGTAAGATACAAGTACATTCTTCCACACATCATCCATGATGATTAATGGTTATTTTTGGTTGCATTTAGTTTTGTTATTGCTGTCGGGTAAAAATTGTCTCTAAGGCGGTTGGTTCTTGGTTTGATTGCTCTGTATCGTCTGCCTGAAGGCAACAGTGTAAATAGAGAATGTCCGGGATGAGAAGTGTCCTTTGTGATGTGTGTTTTTAGACAGTGGTCGCTGTGCAAGTCCTCCAGTGAGGGGAGAGGGCAGCCAATGATTTTTTTGGGCTGTGTTCACAACCCTATCTGGTGTTTGTCACAACGCACTATTATCCAGGTCATCCTGAAAACATTCTCCTTTAAAATGTTGGCTAAATATTACCTTTTTTTTTTCTCTGGCGAGAAGCTTGATGGCAAATCCTCCCTCTTCAAGTTCGCAATCCAGCGTCAAACCCGTCCGTGGACGATCAGGAATCGGAAAAGTGAAATAACAATTTTTGTTTTCACTTTTACCCGATGTATTCCAACATCCAGCTGCCATGCACGTGGGCATTGTCAGTTTCACTATAGCTCTGGTGAATTTCAATGGTGAAGTCCTCTGGAAATCTTCAATAATTGTTGTTGATTGCAGATGTG
>NW_015151123.1:120620-124453 GCF_000732505.1 Cyprinodon variegatus
AGTATTTTTTAACACAGGTATCTGTACTTTTACTTAAGTACGGAAAGTGAGTACTTTTGCCATCTCTGTCTGTCTGCGGAAATATCTGCTACTGAATGAGGAATGAGCAGAACCTGAATGTTCCTCTAGGTTTCTTGGCTAAATAAAGGCTTCACTTCAGCCTTTTGCAATTATGGTGGCAGTTCCATACTAACTCGCCTTAAATGCTTCAGCTTGTTAGAAACAGAATGAGCCAAAAAGCTTCAAAGAAACTGATACTACACCAGCAGGACACTGTAATTTGTCAGCCACTTCTATAAAAATTAATTAAAATAAAATAATATCTGTATTTACCTTTAAGCACTGCCACCGTCTCACCACTTCTGACCCATTTCTTCTTCTTTACTTTTACTCATCCATGACCATGAATGAGAATTCATGGTCATGGATGAGTGTCTCATCAGGAGCTTTAGAGTGGAGCCTCTGCTGACTGGTCGTGATGTCTCAGTGAGCAGCACGGGGCCCCTCAACCCATTAATGAAGTCATTGATTCAAACTCCCATTTGAGTTTGTCTAGACTTTAATTTGTTCTTTAACTTCTATTCAAATGGAGTAGAAAATATAAAAACAAAAAAGCAAACACTGAATTATTTAAATCAATTTATATATTTTTTATGAAATTGATGTCATTTCGGCAATAATTCAGTTCAAGGCATCTTTTTTAGGACTTCAGATTTATTTTAAATGTAAAGTACACTTTAAATTGACTTCATACACCTTGTTAGATGTTGGTGTAAAGGATTATATAAGTGTGGGAGTCATTTAGTTGCTGTATTTCAGTGCTGCTGAGGCTTTGGTCCTCGGCTGGCGTCCCGACCCCTGGACCTGCTGCAGGTGTCTTTGCTTGGTTTAATGCTCAGTCATTTTGAGAGGGACATCAAACAGACGATTGTTGTTTTGCTGTTTGATTCAGTCTGCAGGTGGCTCCTATCTTCTGCAGATCTGCTGTTTCATGTCTTTTTGAGAGCATTTTTGCAACTCACTTCATTCCTATTTGCTGTTACGCAAGTAAATGTTGTATGAGTCACATATTTCTTTTTCAATGTTGTTTTTACCTCAATTTACATTTTGCAGGGATAATAAGAGCAGCAGGCTATTTTTTTTTCAAAGGAGCCCTGTATCGCACACAAACTGATGTTGTTTATTGAAGTATTAATGCTGCATTAGTTAGGTCATTTTGCAGGAAACAAAAATAATAACAAAAATAAACATGTAGAAGTGTTGTATTGGTTTTACAAAGCTGGTTTTATTACAGTTTAATTACGTTGGCCAATTAGGAATTTCGATATAAGAACTGTGTTGAAAAAGTTCAATTAGAGCAAAGCGACCACAATCAATCAATCAATCAATCAATCAATCAATCAATCAATCAATCAATCAATCAATCAATCAATCAATCAATCAATCAATCAATCAATCAATCAATCAATCAATCAATCTCTTTATTTAGATATACCTCAACTATGAGAGACAAAATGAGAAAAAAAATCCAGAAAATCCCATTGTCTGATTTTTAAAGAATTTATTTGCAAAATATGGTGGAAAATAAGTATTTGGTCAATAACAAAAGTTCATCTCAATACTTTGTTATATACCCTTTGTTGGCAATGACAGAGATCAAATGTTTTCTGTAAGTCTTCACAAGGTTTTCACACACTGTTGCTGGTATTTTGGCCCATTCCTCCATGCAGATCTCCTCTAGAGCAGTGATGTTCTGGGGCTGTCGCTGGACAACATAGACTTTCAACTCCCTCCAAAGATTTTCTATGGGGTTGAGATCTGGAGACTGGCTAGGCCACTCCAGGACCTTGAAATGCTTCTTACGAAGCCACCTTCGTTACCCGGGCGGTGTGTTTGGGATCACACTCAAGAGACAGGAAAAAAGTTAAAAGGTTTATTGAAAATGTTTTCTGAGAAATGTGAACGGGGTCTTGGTTCGTCAGGCTGGTCACGGGAGGGAAGCAACTAGAGGAGGACAGATCGGTTAGAGTGGATCCAGGAAACTTGCTGTTTAACGCCGGTTTGGGTTAATACCTGCTCAGAGGGTATTCTGACCGGCAGGGGGGGAACCTTGAGGGTCCAGAGGCTGATCGGCAGGCTGAGGGCAGAGGCGGAGGCGGAGGGCAGACAGGCAGGTTCCAGGCAGCGAGAGTTTTCTCCAGGAGTTGACTGATCTCCAGATATGTCAGGATCATTACTGGCAAACACTCTGGCAGGGAAGTGTCAGCCTCCTCCTCCTTAAGAAAGCCTCCAGATGAGCAGATGGGAAACTGGTGTGCAGAAGTCAGCTCACGCCCTCAGGAGGAAGATCACAGGCTCCCTCTGGTGGAGGAAGGTTGACAAGACTCCAGATCCCAACAACCCTAATATTAAATCAAGGTTTATTTCTGTGAAATTTGAAATATTGTTTTAGAAGAATTGGTGGAGATGGCAAAATTCGATTCTTTTTACTAAACTTTGAAAAGGTTTTACCCACCAAGTGTGAAAAAAGCTTCCATCACTTGACTGTAAAAAAAAAAACATGTCAGATGGTAACTCATAATTTATGAGATTTAAAGTCATAATTATGAAACATTAAGTTACTGTATGCGATCTCTTTTATCTTCTGACATGGGATCTGGTTGGGAGCTCGTCTGCCTGGCTGTGTTTTCCTGCACTGGGCCGCCTGTGGTGCTGGTTGACAGTTGCCTTTTGTATCTCTGTTTCTTTTTCCATGTCTGATTCTGGTAGTTTTTCCTCTCTACTGTCACTACAAGCATGCTTGGTGTGAGGTATTGCCTCTGAGTCAATGAGTTGATGCAACCACCTGGTTTTCCCATAATTATGGTGTTTATAGCTTTGAATTAAGAGACCAGAGATGGCTGTCATCACATGACGTGACAGCAATAAGAAATATGCTTATTTATGAAACTAGAGGAGTATTGACATTTTTAAATCAGTTCATGACAGACAAGGCAGCGTGGATGAAAAGTCAGAAGACTTTACCTATATATCACGTGATCTTGCACTACATCTTGCATCAGGATGAAGCAACAGAGAGACACCATGACTGAAAAGCCATGCAGGCCAAAGGAATCAGAACCTTCTGACTCCCAAAGTTAAGTGGGAATGTTGGTAATCTCAGAACCAGACTCTGCAGAACAGACTTTCTGCAATGTTTCTCTCTGTTTCACTCTTCAAAAAATCCAGAATTCTCCAATTTGACGAGCTTGTAGAATTTAAAATGGCTCAATTTAAGTTCAAAGTATCTAAAAAGTTGTTACCTGAGCACATATAGAGCATGTTTTCTGAAAGAGAAGTGGGGTATAATTTAAGGGGTTACTCAAACTTAAAGATGCGCAAGTTGCGAACAACAAGAAAAAGCTTCTGTGTTTCAATTAAAGGTGTAAAGTTATGGAACAACTTAAATGAAGATTTAAAACAAAGCAATAGTTTAATACAATTCAAAAGAAAATATAAGGAGGTAATTTTCAATAGAGAAAGCAAAAATGTGTGTATTTTAGATAACAACTTGGTGTAAGGGTTTGGAAAGACAAAGCAGCATAAAAAGGGAAATGTTTAGGTAAATATTAGTAACTGCTGACTGCCACTTTGACTTTCACTTGACTTTGATTTTTTTTAATAACAGTAGGACTTTAAGTTTTCAAGTGTTTAGGGGGTAGGAGTTTAATAATTTTTCACTTCTTCAAATATCTGTATTTTTTGTCTTCTTCTTTATGCACTTCTTGTTACTGTGCACTATTTTATCTTTTTATATTTGTATCATGTTCGAATAAATTTCATTTCATTTCTGT
>NW_015151123.1:125694-135114 GCF_000732505.1 Cyprinodon variegatus
GAGTGTTGTTCAGCATGGGGGTGAGTAGAAAATGAAGGCTAATCATGTTTTGGGTGTACTATTCCTTTAAAACTAGCTGCAGCACGCCATAGCCCCTCACAGCCTAGCTCTGCCTGCCTAGCTGGCTTCTCTGTTGTACCACCGTCCTATTTCCGGGCATGCTGTATCCCGACAGCTATTTGATTCTAATCCCTTTTGGAATCAATGTTTTTTTTTCACACATTTTTGACTTTTCTTCATTTTTTTTAACTCCGCTGGGAGTTAGGCACTTACATCCATTGCTTCAGCCTGTTTTGCAGTTGCATGAATTCATACCTCTGGTCATGTGATGTTTTGATGGTAAATTTACCCAGAAAGGCTTCATTTACTAACAAAATGAGAGAATACACCATGAGGATTTAACCCTATAATGCCAAATGTATCGTATTTGATACATACGGTTTCTGAAATGTTTTGCATCTGACACCTTTTGCATAATTTAATGGTTAAAAACTTTGCTCAAAATCCTATTGTACACAATCAGATATACCTGATAAAAGCCAGTAGAAGACTACACAAAAAATAATGTTATCGCATAGTAATAAATTATTAATATCAAAAATGTATTTCTGTTTTTTCTTTTTACATATTTTGTTAAAAGGGCAAATAAGTACTTCAAACCAAAAAAAAAGTAATTTTCTGTTTTTGTTTTATTCTTGGATCGGGCTTTAAAGGGTTAAAAAACAACAACTTTGTGTTCAACTAAAATGAGCTTTCAAAAATTATATCAGAAGACTATGCCCCTTTAAATCCTAAAATAGATTTAGCTCTCAAAATTTTCAGCAACAGTATTATTACTAGATATTTTAATGATAACATGCATCAAATTCTTGACTTAGCTGTCCTTTTTTATCTGTTCTTGCAAAACCCTAAATAGGGCTTTTGTATGTTAAAACTTTTTTTTAAACAAATGTAGGTGGTGACCTAAAGGGCAAATTATTTTATTTATACAAACTGAACTACAGCTGTTAAAGGTGGAGCAACATAACAGTCCATGTGTAAAACAAAGGCAAGTGTGAAACACCTTTGCACTGAACTGATAAGTTCATGCAAAGTGTGTCATCCTTTTTGTTTGTCATAATTCAAACTAACTGTTCTCGTGAAAACCTCCAGCAGAATGTAACTGCTACTTAGAAAGTAGCTTTTTAAACCTCATGGCTTTAAAGGAGCATAGTTGCAATTCAAAAAACTGAAAATCAATGAAGTCAATATTTCTTGAATTGATCAGGTTAATGAAACACTCTGTCAATGGAATAAGACAATTTCTACTTAAAAAAAAGAACAAAACATCTGCTGTTTCTTATTTCAAGCGCATAATATTTAATTATCTTATTTTAAAGGTTAAATACTTGTTCCACTAGCAGATAATCTAATCTACCTACTCAAATTAAGGGGAACATACACTTCTATTGAGTCAATTTTACTTGTATTTCGATTGTTTTTGCAGTGTATGTTGGATCTTTGGACATATTTTTTAAAAGTTTTCTTCACAGTGAAAGAAAGATAAAGGTGAAGCACATACCTGAACAGGAAAATTTTTTACTTTTACCTGTTGAAATTGAATAAAAAAATTCAAATTTTCTTTGGAAATCATGCAGACATCTGAGATGCATGTAAATTATTTATTTTGCATAATTCCAATATACTCAAAACACCATGTGTCAATGCAAATACACACAGTTCACATGGAGGACGGATCTATATAAAGTTTTCATATTTTATATGCGCTGGCTAGGCAGCATGGTTAACTTGATGAGTTTGCTCTGTCCTGTTGGGGGATGTTTCTTTGCTTTTCTGTGCTGCTTGGGTTGTAAAAATCCTCCAATTGGCTTTGATAAATAGAAGGTTGCTGCTCTATCACCTCTTGAAGCAGAAGGGTTTCAGCTTCTATTCACTTTTTAGCAATTTCTCATTAATGGACCTTGGTCGGCCGCTCGTGAGCTTTGATTCCACTGGTGGGGGTGCTCCCTCCTTTCACCCTTTACCATTTTATAACTTAGGTTCTAACAACCATTTTTATCGCATCACAATTATGTCATAATTCACAAAAGCAAAATAAACATATTCGCATGTATGTTAAACTATTTCTACGCATGGTTTAGCCCCTCCCACGCACGCTCGGGACCGTGTTTGGGATCTTACTGCGCGCACGATTTTCTATCCAGCAGCTGCGCCATCGATAGCGTCTCTTCGGAGATAAACCTCTTCTGTAAGCCTCCTCCTGATTGAGCCTTGCAGACAAAATCACATGGGAAGTACTGTCAGGAAGCCTTTGACTGACAGCTCATCATCCATGAGTGAATACGATGGCTGGAAGCAGGACAGTGACGGAGCCTTCTCTACCTTAGCAGTGTGATCGTGTCTGCAAGGCCCAATCAGGAGGAGACTTACAGAAGACATTTGTCTCCGCCCAACCTCCTTTGCACAAGTAGAAAATCGGTTTTTGGGGAGATCGAGAGCACAGTCATCTTCGAGCGTAGCCGCTCGATAGAAAATCGTGCGCACGATGAGATCCCAAGCACGATCCCGAGCACGCGTGGGAGGAGCTGACGCATTAACGAAAGGGTGCTAAGATTAGCTCACTTTGCTATCACCACTCCCGTCTCTATTCCATCAAAATGGCCTCATTCCAACATACGGACAATTTGCCGGCAGTCTGCAAGCATGGCTGATTGTGTAAACTTTTAAATATTGTGATCAGAAAAGTATGATAAAAGAACCATGGCTAACTGCTAATGTAGCTAATGCCACAATAACATGACTCAAATTTGTGTGTATACCTTCTCAAGAAAAGAAAAGTGTTATAAAAAGGAGTCCAATTTCTCTTCTTAGAATGATAAAAGTTAAATTTAAAGTCAATTTCATAAAGACTGTATATGTAAAGTAGCAGATTGTGACTCCATGGGCGCATTCACCTTTGTAGGCCTGTGGTGGACATTTTGTTTACTTATTGTAAGCCCTATCTAAGTGTTATTCAAAATCAACCCTAATCATTGTTTTATATTTAAAACAGCAAGGATATATTTAAACTATTTAGTTATCTAAATCTTTAAGAAATTGAGAAATGTCAGGTTCTGCAACAGGCAAAAAAATAATTTAATAAATGATGCTGGACGAATTGTGACTACGTAAAGAACTATGGGAGAATTATCCTGCCATAATGCGAGAGCACATAATTTCAATTTGAGAAAAGAATTTCATCTTCTTACACTCCAAACATGCGCTCTCTCTCAAAAATTTTCTCTTCTCTCTCAAATCTTTGTTTCTTCTCTCAGATTTAATGCTTCTTGCACAGATATTTTCTCCTCTCGCTTGCCTCCTTCTCTTCGCGCACAAACCGCGCTCTGCTCGAGTCTCAGATACGCTCGCAAACCCGTAGGCGCTGCTTGCAGATTTTTTTTGCTCTGTCTTGGATTGCAGATGGATCGTCGCCTAGCAACCTTTCCAGCCAATAGAACGACTTGTTTAACCCTACTGAGTGTGCCTGTGCTACTACGCCACTTATAAGAGCGTCAGCTGAAACTGCTATTTACAGTAGTTTTGTGGCTCGATTCAGCAAAGTTCAGTACTTATGGATAACCCAAACAATTCTGAAGTAAGTAATTATAAACAATTAGTGGTTTGTTATGTACAAAAGCAAAGAACCGACATATTAAATTATTATCCTGAAATACTTTGTTAGTATAATGGCAAATCTTTACGTTTTAACCAGTCAGATGTCAGTAGGGAGATGTTACCATATTTGGGCAAAAATGGCCGCTCCCAGACTCCTTTATTAATTACATTTTTTTTTACTGATTAACGCTAAATTCATTAAATCACCCCAAAAGAATTATTTTTAGGTATAAATGATGATCCATTAATCATTCCTTGCTGAATGGACTTTTCCTTTAAAACTCCAATATATGAAGCTGTGAACACTGGCATGTGTAAAACAAAATAGACTTTAAGTAATAGTTCATTTTTGTTAAACCCCCTGAGGTGGGCTGTGCCCACACCTTCTGTCACATAAAGGATTGTGGAAAACATTAACCTCTTGATGCCTATTGTTGCAAATATGCAACAGACACTTTGAATTGGGCACTCATTTAACAGGGTTATGATGCTTTTTCAGGGCAATGTAATGATTCAGGTAAATTCATCACTACACCTATATAACAAGCACAAAAGAATAAAAGATACAGGAAAATGTTACAGATTCCTTTTTAAATGTTTAATCCTTCTGCATTAAAATCAGACTGTAGGTGCCTTTTTATTAAAATAAATAAGTAAATATTAATAAATACATTCATTGATAAATAAAGGCTTTAGCGATGGTTACTGCTGTTCTAAACATTAAGACTCCTGGGACATGGGAGAGCCGTCTCCCTGCATTCCTATTCGGTTATTAAGGACAGATCAGGCAGTGACAGTTTCCATCTGCTTCTTCAATGCATCTGCCTGAACATAAAAATTTGATGGATGAAAGTCTGATTTTATTTTTCAGAGCAGATACAAATTTTCAAAGGCTTTTGACTGAATGATTCAGCCATTAACTCAGATCCTTCCTTTCAGCGTCCCGTGTCGTTTGTTATCAGAGATGTTTTTTGAGAAGACGGAATCAAGATGTTGGTATTTTTTTGCCTTCCACTTAAACTGCACAGCAATACATACAAACCAAAGTCAATACATTAGAACGCATTTTTTTTTCTCAAACCTCATTTGTCAATCATACCAGGGGACATAAAGGGTATTCTCTGGAAATAATGGAAAAGATAAAAGAAAAACAGGCTCAATCTGAGGCTGAAAAGCTCAGCCAAGGATGAAAAATAAGAGGAAAACACATCCCTAATGACACCACAACTTGGCTTTTCAAGGTATTGTCGTGGGTAGTGAAAAATAAACAGAAAACACAGATAGAAACATTTGTATGCGCCCAATCTTGAGAGTATAAAACTGAATGCAGTCACAAAAAAAAAACAACAAAAAATCAGAATGGAAAACCTTAGCTGCTCCCAGTCAAAGGGTTCCACCAGTAGTTGAGCAAGTTGGCTTAAACAATTTTTAATTTCCGTATTAACTTAACAATTGATGTTTGTGAAATGTGAATACTCACAATTTCTTACAAAATTATATATCCTTTGTTATATTTTTCACCTGTGGAGGTCACCCATTTTTCAACTGTGCAATGCATGCTGGGTTGATGACATGGTTAGATTTTACTAGGTTGGAACCTACAGACGGAACTACCAGAACCCAACACACTGTGCAAACAATGAATTATTTTTCTTCTTCTACTGTCAAGCTTCCAGATTGACGAGTCAGACCAGTGCAATCTCTTTGCCTATTTTTGGATGGACAATGTGAGCTGTTAGATCGCATCAGAGTATCGGGTCCTACAGTGTAACAACATACATTATGAGCTTTAAACTTTTAAACCCAGCAGTTTAGTCATACAATTTCAGCTGTAGCTCAGTACGACTGAAAATATTGTGTAGTGTATGACTGCCTTTAATTGGTTAGCAGTTGCCACTAAAAGAAGAGTGACAGGCAGAAAAGAAAAAAACAGACAAGTAAATACAACCATTTATTTAACATTCAGCTTATACCTGTGTCTGCCTCTGGAGACACAGTTCCCCACATCTTCAAAAAAATTGCCACAAATACACATTCTGTTCACATCTACATAGCTATGAAGGTTAGCTGGTGAAGATTCTCAGTCATCCAGGTGTTGCGCCATATGCCATGATCATGGTTTTTGGACATTGGGAACCAGTGTCCATATTTCATCTTGACATGATGACCAGAGGAGAACATGCAGCTCAGCTGCATTTTCAGCCAAGGCCTCTACAGGACCTCTCACAGAGGTGTGACTTGCCAGCCCCCTCTCTGTGAGGACAGAACAAAACCACAGAGAAAACCAGAATCTTTCTCTTTGCCTCCTGCTCTCTTTGCTTCCTCTGCCTTGCCCATGAAGCTGGGGTCTGCTTCGGTAGTGGAGATCCAAGGCCCAGGGGGAACCAGATCTCCAGAGTCCCCAGATATAAGTCGTCATGGACCTTTCAGAACCAAACTGCTGCATTTCTCTCGAGTTTCAGAACTTGTAGAGCCAGACTGGATGAGAGGCCTACCCTGTCTTGTTGAACCGCTGAGACAAAGAGGACCCCTGGTTGCTGCCCTGACTGCTGAGCTGCAGCTGGATGAAACTCAACCTCCCAACTGGACATGGACAAAAAGGTTTATAGGTCTGGCATGATTAGGGACAAAACAAACATGTGTTTACAAATGAATAAAGACAATGCTAACAGAATGGACTGCATGCTTGGCAATGCTACAGGAATATGTGTTGAGCTGTTGTTGAAGCTTGGAAGAGCTTTATTTCAGTAAAGGGTTTAAACACTGATATAACATTAGTGTTCATATGTTCCTCAGATGCTCATTAGATTTCAATTACCAAGTATGACCAAGAGTCATTTAGTGGAATCCTGATGTCTATTGGCTGCTAGCTGTTTCAAAGAGGGTAAAGAATCATTTAACTAAAGGTTATTGGTTCCTGATTAAGAAAATAATTTAATAAAACATTATTTGGCCAAATAATGTTTTATTCGCCTCATGGATTTGCATTGTGAATTGATCTGAAAACATTCCAATTGCTCTAAATTAGTGAAAAGATAATTTGATCACATCCCAAATTCTTCCAGATAAACTTTAGTTTTCAAGCACAAAAATCCATCTTAAACTGTAATGCAACCATGCTCCCCTTCCTCTTTGTACATAGTAGTTTAATTTAGTTGAGTTTTACTAGTCTTAGTTGAGAGTGTTAAACTGAAATATGTTTGACTTAGAGCTGAACGTTTTTTGTTAATAAACTCTTATATTTTGAACAGAACCTGTGGTGAATTTATTCAATGTATGTGCAGAAAAAACCGTTTGACCATGATTAGTGCTCAAATCCCTCTTTCATTTATTGTTCTAACACACTGCTAGTAGGGTGTGTGTTCATAAACAATATATAACAGCTGAAATAATGTCTTCTTACAGGGGGAACGCCGTTTTTTTCTTTTACATTGGTCCCTTGATTTTATGTTATTGCATCATGTTCTACTCACCCATATAAGTTTTGTGTCATTTGGAGCTGTTCCGAAGATATTCGGTTAGGTTATATCAAGGTAATATCTACCTATTGGCAACGACTTGAAGGCACAAACTAAACTTTTCATAATTTATCAATTATGGTACGCCAGCATTCATAACAGGTAGGCGAATCACTGTCCCCCAAACATCCGCAGTTATATTTTTTATATTTATATGTTTAAAAACAAAGCAGAGTGTGCATGACGTCATCCAACTGCCATGTCCACGTGCATGGCAGTTGGATGTTGGAATACATCCGGTAAAAGTGAAAAAGAAAAAGAGTTATTTCACATTTGCGATTGATGATCCTCCATGGACGGGTTCGTCGTCAAGATGACTTGGATAATAGCGCGTTGTGACAAACACCAGATACAGCACTGGGACTTGACCAACAGCCGATACCGCACTGTGACATCACAAACCAGTAGGTGGCAGTAGTGTTCTTTGACAAACATGGATGCCTCCAGTAAAGCACAGTCAAATAAAAATTACTCTTAATTAAAAACAATTATCATTTATTGAACTGTATGTAATAATTTCATATTTAAAGTACTTTCAGAAGTTTGAATTCCGAATATGAACGGACTTCTCCTTTAAAGCCTCCAGTTAAGTAATTATCACCAGTATGAGTGAATCTGTTAAGACAGAAGTTGGGTCAGAAAAGTCTGTTTAAACTCAATGCCTGGGTGGAAAGCAGCGTGACCTTAGAGAAGCAAATATTCCTGCCCATCAATGTGGGAAGGATTATACATTCGTTTCCAGATGGAGTTCACCCATCCTGCAAGAGGAAAGATTAGTTCTAGGTGGAAAAGATTTGATACGGCTGTAGGAACGAATGTCGCCGGATTGACTTCATCCTCAGAGCGTGCAGCTCAGAGAAATTACTCTCCATCTTTTCTCCTCTAACAGGTTTTTGTCGTTCAGTTTCTGCTGAAATTAAAATAACTTACTGAGGTAAAGAATTCTGATCTCAAAACCCCCCCTCGCCTTTCAACAGTGAACCGTATCCATCGTCTAGAAAAGTACTTCCTCCTCTTGGTGTTTGACAGATTACTTCACTTGACTAAGCTGCAACATTTAGGGATTCAAAAAAAGTAACTTGTGATTATTTTGTGAAGACTAAGTCATTGTAGTGCTAATAATAGCCTGGCCCCCTTTGAATAATGTACAACTGTCTGCTGTTTCTATGGTGATGGATAGCATCTTGCTTACCTCTCAGAAGACCGATTTTCTCTAATATGGTTGGTTAGAGCAGACAGATCATTGGATAATATAAAGCAAACATCAGAACTATTAAAAGAAATGTAACCTTTTCAAGTATGAATTACGAACACCTGACAGAGGTTTTTTTTATGTGTTCTTTGTCAAGAGTTTTTCTTCCACACGTTCACTCAGGTGGATGTCATTTATTTAGACTTTGACTTTGAAAATCAAATTACACCGCTAGATATTGAGTGAAAATGAAGAGATTGAAAGTCTGCTTGGCTCTACAGGAGATTAGCACTGCTATCTCGCAGTGAGAAAGTCCTGATGTTAAATGCCAGCCTTTTGCAGGAAGTGTACCTGTGCAAGTTTGGATTTGCCTCAGCTATTCTGTTTTTCCTCCTACAGTCAAAAAAAAAAGTTTCTATCCTAAATTTGCCTGAAGACTGACGCGCATGCAGGGTTTTTTGTCCTGTGTGTCTCTGATGTGACCTCTCCTATAGAAGATTCTCCTATAGCATGAAATAAATAGGTTTAAATGTATAATTAATTATATAAATGTACCATAAAATAACAAAATCTCCCATGAAATAATTAAATAGAGCTTTTAAGTTATGATATCAAATTATAATAGTTATTTTTAAATAAATCGATTTACGTATACAGTACATGACATTATTTACTTAAATATTCTAATTAGATTTAATAAAATGTGTGAAATATATCTAATAAGCTTATGAGAGGTCTTGCTGCAGATGTCAGCAGAATTAACTTTAGCCCTGCACACAGACTAACACTGGCTCACCTTCTCAGATGAACTTTAAACTGAAGTAGAGATAAAAAGGTTGGAATTGATCATCCAATGTTCTGTAAACAAACTAAAACACGTTCTAGAAGTTATTTACATTTTTACAACAAAATTAGGACTTTAGATTAAAAGAAAACCAGAAAGAAGGTGTGTTATCCTTCACAGGTGATGGATGGATGGATGGATGGATGGATGGATGGATGGATGGATGGATGGATGGATGGATGGATGGATGGAGGGATGGATGGATGGATGGA
>NW_015151123.1:137230-138654 GCF_000732505.1 Cyprinodon variegatus
TAATTTTACTCAAAAATGTGGTTTTTAAATCATGATTTTATTCATTTTCAGCATTATTCAACCCTGGTTCTTCAGGTCTTGCACATTTTACATGTGTTTTCGCTCACATATGTGCAAATATATGCTTCAGCACAACTGGTCAAACAATGGGGTCATTAGGACTGTGGTGAACTTGTCTGCATGCTGAGGAGGTAATTCAGCCATTTGATTCAGGTGGAAGCAGAGACACATCTAAAATCTGCAGGAAACCAGACCTCCAGGACCAGAATAGAGGAGAAAAATGAACTCAAACCAACCTGACCCTGTGTGAAAAATGAAATGCCCCAAATAGCACCAGCTCTCTTTAGGTATTTAACTGGAAATAATGTCTGTTCTATTAAGATGGATGGGTTTTCTTCTTTTTTCGGTTTTATTCAGTCACATCGGAGGGTTGTGATTCTCATCCTGTTTGACGCCATCTGATGGGACTCTGGACTGACTTTTTATTAAGGTTTATGCACAAATTTGAGATACAGAGTAAATATCTGTAGACGATAGCACTACAGATGACGATTACATTTCTGTCTTAGTCAGTTTATCTAGTCATCATTTAGAGTTCATTCACAGTGCAGAGTGTTCAAACAGGATGACTGTGGACTGGCTGGAGAGGCTGGAGAGCCTGGAAGGCCTGAAAGCACCGATCCGAGAGTAAACCTCTGCATCCGAGCAGGCCCCCCATGACAGGTGAGGGCTGGGTGGGGTGGTTTGGATCAGAGGCAGGGGGAGAGGGAGCGACAGGACGCGGGGAGTCGAAGGGCGGTGCTCAGGTGGAGGTGGTAGAACAGGAGTCGGTGGGAGAGGAAGTGCAGGTGGAGGAGGAGCAGGCAGGCCGATGACGGTGGAAGAGACTGCTGCCGCTATGGTTTGGATCGGAGTCGTATCTTCAGGGATGACCCCGTTTTTGAAGGGTGTTTCCTGACAGGCGGTGGGATGTTTCAGCCTGTAGGTGGCGCTGTGGTAGAAGCTGCTGTACTCTAAAGCATTCATCGCCCTCGCCAGTCTGAGCCTGGAAAACAGCACCATATAAACATCTTAGAGCACATTTGTTTTGATGTGTTTTGTGATTTTGAAATGTCAAGTTTGTACATTAATATGCATAAGCAGAATAACTTTCTATTTCAAAGTCAAGGCTATGTTTTTTGACTTGTACACGAAATTAGCAACAGATTAATACATATATATTATTATTATTTTGTTTGTTTTTTTGTTTTTCCAGCTTTCATTGTCATTACACTGTCACAAGTACAGGGCAACGAAATTCACTCGCTGCATTTAAGCCATCCCTGTGGGGAGCAGTGGGTTGCCATTGTGCGGCTCCCATGGAGCAGAGTGGGGTTAAGGGTCTTTTGCTTTGGGACTCAGAGTGGCAGCCTGTTAGCCGCGTT
>NW_015151123.1:139602-141318 GCF_000732505.1 Cyprinodon variegatus
TTTTTTTTTTTTTACTTTTTTTGGAATGACTATGACCTGGATGACTGAGAATCTTCACCAGCTGGTTGACAGAACCTGTGTAACATCAGAGGACTCGCCCCCCCCTACACTCACTGACCTTAAAATGACAAACAAAGCAAAACCCATATCTCTGCAAAGGCATATGGCGTGCCACATCCGACCCAAGACCACTGGCCAAACTGATCATCAGTAGCAACACTTATTGGTGCTTTAAAGAGTGGGTTTTGTTCAGTGAAGTTTTTCTTTTAGTCACCATACTAAAAGAAAAACTACAGAATCCCACCTGCTAACTTTCTGCAGACCCCACACATCCTGGACAAACGCTATTTAGACTGCTGCTTTTAGGCCGGTGCTTCAGAGCAGGGCCAGTGGAGTGTTTTTGAACAGGGGGTGCTGTGACATTATTTTATTTATTTATTTTTTTTTTTGGACAAAAGACCTATGAGGCTATGCGCCTATTTAAAATACAATAAATAAAAATAAATAGATTGTGATTCACTGCTTTATTGTCATGTGCACTTCAGTGCACGCAGCAGGGTCTGTAACACACAAAAACATCATTTATCACATAAATCCTGAAGCAGTTCTCAGGTAACTATATCCGCAATTAATTAAACTTCACAATAAAAAAATTTAAGTAGCTTTACGCCAAATTGAAAAGCCGTCATTCAGAGGGCTGCTTATGAAAAGTTTCCTCCTCTTGGCTCTCTCTGACGAACGCAGATCAATACCATCATTCTCACTTACCAAACCAGATATTCTCTTTCGTTGAATCATTTATTTATTTCTATTTAAAATAAAAGTATTTCGATTTTCCTGTATTGTACATTTAGACTTAAAATATGTTCACTTTAAGCAAAGGGGAACCAAAGTTACATCCCTTGTTTTCTGCACAAACCTGACTATTAAAACTGACTTAGATAAACAAAACCACCAAAAGTTCTTTTTACTTTAATATGGTATCATAAACTGTTATAAAGTCTAAGATACAAGCACTTTAATAAAAAAAGCAACTCATATTTTAGTCATTACTAAAATAATCAACTGATATTTGGCTTCCTTGGATACTGATTAAACATTATGCGGGTTTTATGCCTAAATATTTAAAAGTCTAATCGACTGAGATATTAGAAAATGTGAGCGTGAAACGTTTAAATGGAAAAAGTGTTTAAACTCTGAATTGAGTCGTCATTTCCTCACCTGTGCCTCAGCTGTAGTAGTTTGTAGAGCAGCAGCAGGATAACAGCTGCAGCCAGAGTCACCAGCAGAACGGCCACCCTCAGGTCCAAGCTCCAGCAAGATTTCCCAGGAGCTTCGGGCGAGCTGCAGCTCCTTGGAGGTTGTGCTGTCTGCACTTCTCCATTGTTCTCCATCCCCCTCATAGGAGCTATAATAGCTCTGACTTGTTTGGGCCGTCTGGAGTCCAGGAGAAATTGGTGGGAGGAAGGGACGCCTGGAGAGGAAATTTGGAGAGTGGAGGTGCTGCTGAGCAGGTGGCCCAGATGCATCGCTGTCAGGTTTGATCACAGAGACCTGAAACCCCTCAGTTTGTAGATAACTGAGCAATAATATGCATAATAAACTTTCCACAAGTTCTAAAAAATAGAGCAAAAGGTTTAGTCTTAAGTATCTGAACAGTTTAGTCCTGGTTTCAAATGATCAGCTCAGAAAGCATTAACCAGAAGAAAAACCTCA
>NW_015151123.1:142614-146635 GCF_000732505.1 Cyprinodon variegatus
GTTCTCTGTTTATCAACAGAGTTTGTCCAGGGATTAGCCCAGAGATCAGTCCAAGAAAAGGTCCAGGGATCAGCCCAGAGATCAGTCCAAGAAAAGGTCCAGGTATCAGTCCAGGAATTGTTTCAGGGAACGGTCCTGGTATCAGTCCAGGAATCGGTTCATGTGTTGGTCCAAAAAACGCTCCTGGAATTAGTCCAAGAAGGGGACTGTCAAGGTATAAATTCAGGGATGGATCCAGGAATTGTTCCAAGGAAGCAGTCAAGTAAAAAGTGAGAAAATTTACTCCTTCAATTGGACTGGTTTACTTTTATCCAAAGTATTGATCTGACTGATAAAAGAGGGAAAAAAACAAAAAGTAAATGATTCTCATGCTGTTTATGTTTCCAATTTAATGCTCAGAGGCAGGTATGGATCTTCACAACTTTATGAGACAATTTGTTTTTCCTCCTCTTTGAAACACGCAGCTTTATGTCAAAACCTTGCTTCTTTTTCTGTTAAGTGGGACGGGGTCTCATTCACACTGCAAGCAAACTGCTCCAGGATCCAGATAAACTCTGCTGAGATAGTAACAAAATCAGAGTTGGTGAGGAAAGACGGTCAGGATAAAAAAATAAAAAATAAAGGCAAAACAATCACTGAGGAAATAATGCGTCAAAACATAAGTGGGAGCTAATGTTGAAATGTTTAACTTTGTTAGAGTAAAGCCATTGAGCCTAGAAGATATATCAGTGTTTAAACAGACATTAAAAAAGGTCAACTAGGAACGGCAGCTGAGGCACACAGGAGGTGAAAAAAATTACCAAGATCTTACAGCTTTAAAGTCAAACTTCATGTGAAATATCAAACTTACGTAAATCACATTTGGCAGCAGTGTCTTGCAAATTCATAGGAAAAACAAGTCAGGAAAGTAAGAGTCTGTGGTAAAAATGTCTGTGCAGTTTTCCAGGACCATATGTGAGTCCTGAGTAGCACCAACAGAGAGGAAGTCGGTAAAAACAGCAGGAAACGGAGCAGTTCCCCAACACACAATACCAAAACGTGATTGGAGAGCACTTCCTATTGCCATGGTTACAGGAAACTGGTCAAGGATGTCTTTTTTTATGGACTCGGTTGGAGTCTGAACAAAACACTCAGACATTTGTCAGTGAGACAGACTCAAACTGATCAGCAGGATCAAGCAGGAAAGCTGAAATAAAAGTAACTCTGCTTTTTCTGCTGGCATTCTGGTCGACTGGAATCCACCTTATAAATATTACAGTGATTCATCCGCTTACATAAGTCAGAAAAATGAGAGCTGAAACGATAATCACATAGATTGGGGTGTAAATTTGTTTCCACCATTTTTTTTCCCACATTTTTTGTGGTTAAAAACTGGTAAATTGTTTGGATTTTATTTGTTGGATTAAAATATAGCTGAACATAAGGGAATTTGTAATTATCTGCGTTTATTTCACAAACAAATCTGTTATGTGTGGCTTACAATAATTTTTATATTTAACCATATTAAACCTATTGAAAAAATGCTAATAAGATCTTATATATTTTTGTCATAATTCCAGCAGGCATCTTCTCTGTGCTAATTCACTATATTCAACATCAGGATATTATTTGGAACCATACAGTTGGATAATTTATCCGACTCGCTGGCATCCGTGAACAACTATCTATATCTATGAGACTCCCCGAACTTCCAGGAAGCTTGGGATTTCTGTTACCCTCCTCCTGTTGAGGTCCGGTCCAGTCAGTGGCCCAGCAGTCGACACTTCATACCCCCATGGGGACTTAGATGATGATGTTTTAGGATAAAAAAATGTTATTTAGTGCTGCTTTAACAGTAGCAGCTGCAGGACTGCTTTTTGCTTAAAGACACTGAGATTTTGTTTTTCTTTGGGAAACAGCTAGAGCTCAGCTAGATTAAATGTAAATTAAATGTTTTAAAGATGTGCTGCACATTTTTATTTGCATTTAGGTCTGAGCTTTGACTAGGCCATTCTATATCATGAATGAAATCATTATTTGGTCTCTGGCCAGTCCTTTTGTCAGGAACCGAGGACAGATGGACCCAGTATTTAAGGAGAGACAGTAGGAAAGTTCAAACGTTTATTAAATAAAAACAAACGCGGAGCTGTGGCTCGCGGACACTGCAGGCGGGGGAGCGGGGCACCGCCCAATCTCAGACACTCTAGGGGAGAAACACAGGTAAGTGACCACGATCAACTGATAGAAGATTATCTGTGTTGGTCACTTACCTGGTTTAACAGTCGAGTCCAATAATGTCCCCAATGCTGCAGTCCCAGAGGTCATGCTGGAAGCCGATCCTGGTCAGGGATCCAGAACAGACAGGAACAGAAACAGGTGGCAGGATCCAGACTTCCAGGCATCCACAGGCTCCCAGGAGGGTTCAGAGTCTGACTGGGACCAGAAGCATGACCAGGTGGTCACGCACAGGTGCAGACAGGATCAGGTGCAGACAGGCAGGCTCAGTGGAAGAGGGTAGCCGAGACAAGACGTAGAACCGGAACTTGAAGCAGGACTTTAAACTGGTCTCCTCCCTGGAGCCAGGCTTACTGAGATAAAAACTGAACCTCCCCACATATTGAGACAAAAACCCAGAGGACTCAGCGGGGGAGGAACAGTGGACGATCAGGAGACGAGACAAACACAAAAACCCTCTTTCCACTGGCTGCTAGGATCCAGGACATTAACCAAGACAAAAACTCAGACAACCAGACTAACAGAAAGACAAGTAATGATCTGTTACTCAATGCTCAGGCTGAACTGAATATAACGAAGAGGAAACAGGTGAGAGGAATAAATTATAATTGAGGCAGGGAGGGAAAACGGCAGGTGAGAGGAATTACTAATTAGGGAGGAGCAAACAGGCCAGATCATGACCCTTCCCTTTTGCAACATTAAAACAAGGGCTCCCCACATTCAAATCTATTCCTGCTAAAGAAGCCACTCCCCATATTATGATGGTGCTACTACTATGTTTTTCTTTAGAGGTGGTTTGTTCAGGCTATTGTTTTGTTTTGCATTTAACACCACAAACTTCCCTTTCAATATTGCCTGACTTTCATCCATATTTGCTTTTATCCTTTATTATTTGTAGAAAACTACATGAGGAACTTTTATCGGGGGTATCAGAGTAAAGGGGACTAACCAAATATTTAGAGATTACCCAGAAGAATAAAATGTTCTCCATCAGGCTCCTTAATTAAATTCTTATTCTAGTTATTGCAAAATGTTACCAAAGGTTATATAAGATGAAATCGAAGCAGCTGTTTATCATAGCTCTAAGCTATGCAGCCCGAGTTAACGGATGCAAAGAGATGGTGCAGGACGTGAAAGGCTGACTGCTATCTGATTGAGCCGGCATTCAGAGGACAAATAAACGACACAGACGGGAACCCAAAGAGGCTCAGTCCGGCAAGAGTCCAGCTCTCATTTATCTTTCTAATAAGCTTTGATGCCAGGCCAAGCTGCAGAAAAAAGGAGAAACTCTTAACTCTTGCTCAATAACCCTGCCTGACACCTCCACACTCCCTGTGATATCGCAGAGAGGAGAAATATTAAAAGATCTGCTATCAGTACCAAATTGTGGTTCAGGAGTGAGGCGATCGGGGATGGAGATTGAGGTCGCTGCACTTCTTCACCACACAAAGACAATAATATTAAGATCCTGCGCCTTTGTTTGAATGTCTTTAATTACTTAATTAATCCAACATTAATAAGATAACCAGAAGTAATTGAGATCAGCCCTATTTGGTTGATGGTTTTAAGTATTCCTCATTGAAATAAAAGCCTTGATGAAACCAAGTCTGTTATGGGTGAATCACCAGCATCTAATGGAGGGACACCATGTTCACACAGTGTTCTGTTATATGCAGCTGCTGTTTGTAAAATAAGACAACACTAGTTACCATCATGTCACCTTCGATCTGTCATTTTTCTAAACGAAAATAAACTTAATTGGACTCTAGAAAAGGGTGGAACAAAAATATATGTTTAGTGTAGAGTT
>NW_015151123.1:147823-151383 GCF_000732505.1 Cyprinodon variegatus
GATGGATGGATGGATGGATGGATGGATGGATGGATGGATGGATGGATGGATGGATGGATGATGGATGGATGGATGGATGGATGATTAGATTGAAGGAGGTATGACGATGGATGGAAGGATGGATGGATGGATGGATGGATGATGGATGGATGGATGGATGGATGATTAGATTGAAGGAGGTATGACGATGGATGGAAGGATGGATGGATGGATGGATGGATGGATGGATGGATGGATGGATGGATGATTAGATTGAAGGAGGTATGACGATGGATGGATGGATGGATGGATGGATGGATGGATTGATGATGGATGGACAGATGGGTGAATGAATGAATGGACACTCATTCCTAATTACATATTGGGATGGATTGATGCTGCTGCTGCTATAATGTTGACGCTGCACAGGTGTGTTGTAATGAAGAGGAAGCCGAGCCAAAGGCGAAGCTCTTGATTTAATGGTTGGTCTACGTTCCTACCCTCATCCATGGTCATGAAATTTGGATTATGACCAACTGAACGAGGTCCTGGATAAAATTTGCTTTATCTGCAGGGCACTGCTTTAAAGTTAGTGTGAGGAGCTCAGGCATTTCTGGGAGGCTCGGAATAGAGCCGCCTCTCCTCCACATCGAGAGGTCAGATGCCCCCTTAAATCCTCCCTGTGAAAGTATTACAGGCATGTCCCACCAGGAGGAGGTCTATGTCTCTCAACTGGCTGGGAGCACCTCTGGCTCCCCCCAGCAGAGCTGGAGGAGGTGTCTGTGGAGAGGGAAGTCTAGGAGTCTCTGCAGAGACACTGGCGCAATATTAGATGAGTGGGAGCCTTTGTATTGCATTGTTTTAGACCGGCAATATGTGCAGCCACCTATACCCTCCCAAGTCATTGGATGTTGGTATTTTACATAAACTTGACGGTATTTTTTTAGTTATAATAAATATTTTGAGTTTGCTTGATCTTTTACTTGTTTGAATCAGATTTCCCTTTTTTGGATTTGTTGGGATGATGAGTGGGTTGGACTTTACTGTTCTCAATTAGTTGCAAACCCAACTTTCTTTTCCCCATAAAGTGCCTTAAATGAACGAACCGTCTTCCGGCGCCGTGCAAAGACATTTTAATTGGCTCAATCTTTCTAGGAACGCTGAAGAAGTTGAAGCTTTTAGCCACGCTGATGCACACAGCCACGTTGGAGCGATGATAATGCACCACAGATAATGAGAGCGAGGTGGTTGATGGCGGCGGTGATGATAATGACAGTGAGGGTGATGTCGAGCATCTGCTGAAGACGGTCATTATGATAATGACACAGATGCAAACGTGTGATTATTATGTCAGAGTATTTAGATTGAAATCCTGATGAGGATGATATGATATTAATGAATGAAGACAATGACGCAAAGATTTCTCCAGTCAATGATAATCTAGAGATGTAAATCTGTCTGGTCGTTCTTGCTGCGAGGGGATTATGTAGCTTTTCCTGTTCAAAGTGTGAGAGAACTTGATGGAGCTAAAGTGGGATTTAGTGATTGGGCCTTTTTTTTCCGCTTTCATTTTATGTGTGACTAAGAACTACTAAGAAGCTGTTAAGTGCTCTTTATCCGGCCACTAACCCCCACATTGTTAAAGCTAAGAATGCCAGTCAAATGAAGCCTGAAGCCGTCATGGAGTCTGGCTATGATGGAGCGAGTGGGAGTTTGTCTTTTCACAAAATCAACCAGCCAAAGATTTGTATTTTAACCTATGTTAAATCAATTTTTATTGAATAAATCAAATAATAAACATGTTCTTTTAACATACAAGGTTATTTTTAAGCACCGAAGGTTAGACCTACATGCTAACCCCTCAGATGTCAATCTTACTACGTTGTCTTTATAATTAGGAAACGTTCTAAAGACTTAAACCATCTGCTGCAGATTTTAAACACATTTAGAGCTTGAAGTGTCGGACATTTCAGACTGATTCAGCCATAAGAGTGTTTACATTTTTAAAGGGTCTAAAATGAAACTCAAACATCCAGTTTTCATTTTGCAGTGTGCAGAACAGTTTAATAACGCCTTAGCTATCAGCTAATGCAGCACCTTATTAACGATAACCTCTCAGTGGCAGAGCTTTAAAAGCAAAGTTCTGAGTGAGTGAGGGAGTGAAGACCATCGCATGGAGCCTCGTTATTTTAAATAATCAGGACTTCTGAAAAGGATTTGTGCTTTTGTGTTTAGTTATGCGTTGATTTGAAATTATTTTGGATCTTGCGGGAAGAAGGAAGCACACAACAATAAACAGGTAATTGGAATTTAGGAAAACATTTCAATGATTTGACCTTTATCAGCTGGGGAATTTCCAATTTAAAAAACATCTATGTTACGGTAAAAGTGTCTAACAAATGAACGCAAACCTTAAGAAGATGTAAAATAGGATATATTTTTTATTTTCAGGTATTATCTAGGACAAAAACAGTGTTTAAAATGTTCTTATTTGTATGTATTTTGTTATAACTAAGTCAGTTACACAAACAATTGATTTTATGTAATATTTAATCTGTTTTTCTTATCCTTCACAACATAATAGTTCTCTCTGGAAAATATTAACTTTTTTAAACAAAACCAAAAGATTAACCAAACGTGTTTAAGGTTTATTTTTTATTAGAAGGATCTCCAACTAAAACAGAAGGAAAAGGTTTTTCACACAAACCAGCTCCTGATTCTGCTTCATATACTCCTCCAGCCAAAGTCGGGCTAATTTAGGTTATTTGTGGGTTTCGTAACTCTAAACAGTAATGAAATATAAAATGTTAAATGTAAATAATTAATTTAGAAGACTTCACATCTGAAAACACTGAATACTGTGAGCTGCAATACAGTTATATAGATGTGATTATGTTTTGGTTTTTGTAATAAAAGATCAATAAAGCAGGTTAGATACATAAGAACTTTATAATTTTTGCAACTTCACAGCATTTAAATTGCTACAAAACGGGTACGAAGCTAAAAAGTAATGCTTGTCAAGCAGTTTAAAAAAATAAAATCTACTTTGCAATATAATTAAACCAGGCATCCCCAAAGTTGGTCCTCGAGGGCAGCTGTTGTGCAGGTTTTAGAGGTTTCTCTGCAATCATCAGCTGATTCTGATGATTGCAGTTCAACAAAAGCCTGTTAACTATCAATGTGAATCAGCTGTGCTGGAGCAGGAAACCCTCTAAAACCTGCAGGACAGCAGCCGTGGAGGACAAACTTTGGGGATGCCTGAACAAAATAGTGCTTACACTAAAAAAATGGACTGTTTATTCTCATGATTTCTGTGTAAAAAAGAAATGAGAATAAAAGAGAACCTTAAGCTAAAGGAACATCAGTGTCAGATCGCACCATCCGCCGTTGTTTGAGCTGAAATTGACTTAATGGGAGACGGCCAAGGAGGACAGCATTGATAAAAGCAAATAATTAAAAAGTCAGACTGCAAAAACAATCTGGAAATAAGTAAAAAAAAATCTTAAACTCAAACTTAAATATTTAATTATCCTTAATATGAGTAGGTAAAAAAAGATAATTTGCAAATTGAATGAGTATGT
>NW_015151123.1:152194-162221 GCF_000732505.1 Cyprinodon variegatus
AGGCCTTCAATCCGATTAGTTGTGTCCATGTAAACGTAGCTATTGTAAATAGATCAATTAACTTTTTCCCTGTCTTAAGAGTCGTTTCTGCATGTGGGTTAGACGCCTTGAACCCAACATGACAAAAACATCATACATACATACAGGGAAAGAAAGAAGGCACAGAGACAATAATTTAGTTTTACTCGCGAGGAGAGTAGGAAGAGACTGCGGAGTTTACAAATCTCCAACCCACTCTGCCGGTCTTAAGCTTTCTCCTCGCTATTTATTAAAGTCGGGGGATGTCCCTAATTACACAAGCTGAGGTTTAACTAAGGGAAAGGGACACACAATGATCTTACTTTAAACCTCAGCACATATGTTAAAACAAAGCATGTGGTTGTTTTACAATTGAATTGTTCCAAGTACACATGTTTAGAAAAAACACGTGATAGAGGATGTTCAGGCCTCTTTAACAACCCGTCCGTTGCATGACCTTTATCTGGAACGATCTTTAGCAAGAGTTAATAAACGATGAATCACACATTATACATCATAATAGTTCATTAGTACACAACCCATGAAACACAAACAGAGTATAAATAAAATATTTCTAACAGGAGAGAACACGGAGGAGGCTCTATTATGTTCTGGGACTGCTTTGCCTGATCTGACACAGGCTATCTTGAACAATGAAATCTCAAGACTATCCAGGGATGGTCCATAAGGCTGAAGGATTTCCAGATTCACCACCCATAAACGGTAAAGATAAGGTCCTTGTCTGAACCATTTTTTATTTGCAAATAAAAGCTTTATTTTTGTTTTATTGCCTCTGTCCATCAGTTAAAAGCTTAAACTCATTTAGGAGATAAAACTCTAATTTGGTGGAGATTACATTTATCATTTTAGCTTCTATTCTACAAACTAATGCAGCTCAAACTTTTTATTCAGCAACTTTTAATTGGTGCATTGGTGTGAAAAGCAAAAAGTTAAATTTGGTTTTCTGTTAGAGTTTAAAATCAAATTAAAACCAAACAAGTCACACAGTTTTTAATCAAGCCACAGATGATTAGAGCAGCCGAATAATCAAACATTTTCATCATTTCTAACCAGCAGCTTTATTGATTGCTGCATATTTTAGGTATTTTTAGGATTCATAGCTTCTCACTTTAATTTGATCTGTTTTTTATTTGTGTCTGTGCATGCATGTGAATTTGATCCAATCTAGTCTAATCTGCCTTTTAAATGGCAACACACCATCGGCAGATGCCAATTTAAAGGCACAAAATCATAGCTGTTATCGGATAATTGGGATGCAAAGTGTCCATGTGAACGCATCAACACCTCCCTGTCCTCGCTCCCCTCCTGATTCCTCATCAGTCGGTCGGTCGGTTGGTCGGAGCTCTGGTGGCTATCTGTGCTCAAACATGTGTGTCTGTGGCCTCAGGCCTCACGCTGTCAGATCAGCTTTCCACGCGAGACAGCACAAGGTCATCAGATGACGACCCTCAGCCGGGGCTGCCCTGCGGTCGTTCAGCTGTCCACTTTCATTTCCAGTCAGCCGCTGTCCTGCGCTCTTCAGCCGTCAAGGTGGCACCTCCCCGCAGCCCAGCTCAATTCTCCAGTTAGAAACATCCAGATGAACTCTCAGGTTGATATCTGCGTTCTTAAAACATGGCCCCTGATGTTTCTGGGAAATTTGATGTCTTGCTGTCTCAGATATTGACGTGTTTATGTTGATGCTTCGTGTGGAGGCAGTTCAGGGCTTCAGGAGCGGAGAGGAATTGTCTCAGATTTCACCATCGCTTCTGTTTTTAGCCATCTTGTCTGTTTTGTCTTTTTCAGTCATTGGACTTTTGGGTTTCGATAAAAAAAACTTATTTCAGGTAAAGCACTGACTGCTTTTTTTCTTATTGGACAGTGTGTTTATTTTTCCTACTCCTCCATTCTACTCCAGGCATCAGAAAGATTTCTGATAGAGCCAGAATGTAAATAAAGTAAAATGTTAAGCTAATATTATATAGGTAGAAAAATTGCTGGGGGGCTTTGTTAAGTTTCTGACCTCCTCTTATAGGGGAGGATTGTATTTAAGAGTTACATGAAGGCCCTGTTTTAAATGTCAATACAGATTTTGATCCAGTTCTGTCGGAGTACCACATTTAAGACATATAAGGGTTTTTATAAGCCAAGCAAATAGTGTCCAACTTGTTTCGTCAATAAATATTCACCAGTAATGGAATCAAAGCGACTTTAGAATAACAAAACAAAAACAAAGATATTAATTTAAAGCTGAAAAGTAAATCAAAATGATTAATTCTTGACATAAACCTCCTTTTTGGTATTAAATCATCATAATTAACTAATAAATGATAGAATGCAATCACAAACATTTCACAATCTCTCAACTGATTTAATCATTTTATGTTTGATTTTTTAAAAGGCCTCATTGATAACGGTTTGTCTTTTGAATTATAAAAAAATCTTTAATAAATAATAAAAATGTCAAGAGCAGGATAGAAGGTTCCAATACTCAAGGCAGGAAAGACAGTGTTATGAATCCAAGCGTTTATAAAGATAAGAGAAGCGGGCTGTGCATCCGCGGTATCAGCGGCTAGGGCGGGGCACCGCCCATCACTGGAGACTCAGGCTTAAGAGAAACACAGATTAGGGACCATTATAATCTGACAGAGGATTATTATCCATTTAAAACACCAACCTGTTTTAACAGTTCACTTAAACTCCAGGAAACAAAGTCGGATCCAGCCAGTGGGCTGCCAAGGAGATGCCCAGAGTGTCCCACATGCTGAAGCCCCAGAGAACAAGCAGGGGTCCAGAGCCCGGTCAGGAATACTGATGAGGACAGAACAGGCTGGTTCAGCATTCCAGGAGTCCATAGACAGTTCCGGCAAAGCGTGCAGATGGGAACAGGCCAGCTCAGTGGTTGAGAGGCAGAACAGGTCAGGATATCAGGAACACTACGGAACGCTTAGATACTCTCTCTTCACTGGCCCTTGAAAATGAGAACATGAAAAAGGGCACTATTAATCTGGCCACAATGGCTGGGACTGAGCCGTATAGATAGAAGCAGCAGCAGGTGGATAAGATGAGCAATAATTGGAAACCAGGCAGAGCTAGGCAGGTGAATGAAATGAGCAATTAGGCCAACCATCAGTGCCAAGATCACGACAAAAATCTTTGACAGTTTCTACATTTATGATTCAGAATGTAATTTTGCAAAACAAAGTTTGACATATCAAAACTTATCAGAAATACTGATTATTAATATAATTGGTAAGAGCCTGAATGCAAAGCCTTTGAAAAAAAAAATCTCAATGTTGTTTTAAGATCCAAGAAAATAAAGTGCATTTAATTTTTTTGTCAGTCAACCATCCAGCCATGTAATCTATTACAGAACCCTGCTATAGAAATGAAAATGCATATATGCTGCTAACAATCCATTAATGTGCTGTCAATCAAACAATTCCTTTTAGAAATAGCTTCTTTAAATGTAAAAAAACTCGCAAATTTTCTTCATGGGAGGTCTCGTTGGTTTAAAAGCTTTCATGGTTCCCAAATCCAGACCAGTTTTTTTTTTATTCAGCTTTTTCAGACACCTCAGACATAAGAAAAAAGAATTATGATCCTTCTCACCTCCTGATTCAAAGTAGATGTTAATGTCGGACTCTATTTGTCATGGACGGCAGGATGAGCTGAGGGTTAAAAGGCTTTGATTAGTCTCTAACCACAAGCTTCACTCATAAAGCAATGCTCCATCTGACTCCATCTTCCCCAGACCACATTTCCATATTCATATTAACTATAAATGAGTGAGCATACCGGGCAACAATAACATCACCTTCTGTTGGATTAGAACTAATCTAAAGTACTGTCCTGCTGAAAAGCTTTCATTTTACACTGGCAAATATGATCTGAACACATGGGGGGAAAAAATCCTAATAAGGATTTCCTGAATTTATGAAAATCAAACCCTCTGTAAAATATATAGTTAATTTTAAAGAAATAGCTGTAACTAACCACATTGTTTTATATTTTTAGACATTGGAGCTTAATCAAACCAACCTTAAATTACTAGAACCAAGAAATAACTGAACAATAATTTCAATAACATCTATTCATCTGGAAAGCTATTTCTCAGGCTCCAGAGAACCACAGTGAGTCCCATTATCCACTGGGATGCAAGTTAATGATTAATGAATGAATCTAAAGTTGATTGATTTTATCTAAAGACTGACGATTAATCAATATGAACACAACCATTAACTTTTACAAAATGCAGATTTTTTTTACATCATGATTTTTAAATAATTTATATTTTCTACTGTATTAAAAATACTGACTAAACAAAAAAATCTCACACATTATTAAACCACACATATTTTGGAGATATAATAAAATGAACTTTTGATGTCACTTAAAAAAGATTAAAATCATATGTGAAACTTGATTTCCAATGTACAGAGATGTTACATTATGTCACGATTTTACTAAAGTTCAGACCCAAATGCAAATTATTAAAGAGGTAATGCAGAGAGAAGTGTTGCTCTGAACACTGCTCAACTGGAACTGAAAAGTGAGGGGAAGACACAGCGATTAGTTGAGGCTCAGCGGGAAAATTTGATTTGTGAACTTGGAGAAGAGGATCTGGTTGCTGACTTACGTTTCCAGAGAAGTTGTTGACACTTTGACTCCAGTCTGTATGCTGTAGTTCCAGTGTTTGTCTGATTCAGTGGAGGGCAGAACAGGGTTTACCCAGAATGCGGATGTTTGTAGTTGAACGAAGAAGCTGACTGCCACTCAGATTTCCTGCGGTACTTGAACGGGTCGTAGTGGAGATAAATCCCTTTCTCAGTGTGAAGCTCAAAAGATCTCTTGGGGAAAGTGGATCCAAACCTCCTGTTTGTAACCCCAGCTCAGTTTGAAGCTCAGTTGATCCTTCCAGGGAGAGAAGGTCAGAAAAATCCAGTTTGCAGGATGACTTCCTGCCGAGAGGCAAAGACAAAATCAAAGTTAAACTCAGGTTGACAAGAACTCAGTTTGACTCAGCAAAACTCAGCTTGGCTAGAGTACCCAAAACTGGCAAACACTCTGGCGTCGAGGTAGTGGCAGTCAGCAGCTTAAGAACACTCCGTTAACGAGGAAACCATCAGCAGGTGTGTGAGGAGGCAGACCAGAACCAGGCGCCTCCTGGTGGATGAAGGGAGACAAACACAGAAACACAAAGACAGGAGTCCAGACACATTAAAAGGTAAATAACATTAGAATACAGGGTAAGTCGCTCCAACATGCTGTCAGACTATGGATGGTAAATGTAACGCAGCGCTCAGTTTTTAGTGTAATGCAGCTTTCAGTGCACCTTTAAACTGGTTGTTAAATGGGAGATATTTAGCTGATAAATTCAGGAGTTGTTTAGATATTTAAAAACAGAACCACATTTATCTACATCCTTGTTCCCATTAAACAGTGTAAATGATCCCAAACAGGATTCTGTAGCAATTCGTGCTTCCACTCTGGCATCTCTTCTGTTGCAAATACCAGTGAGGCTTCACAATGAACAACATATTACTACACTAAGAGAAGTTATTTGTAAGAGGATGTCATTAATTAATCAGATGGAACCAATTTCCATTTAATAAACCACTAATTGATAATGAATTCTAAGTCAATTAGAAAACAAGGAGTGATGAACCTTCAGAGGTCGAACAACAACAGCTACTCCAAGAGAGCAGCACGGACTCATCCAGGAGGTCACATAAGAATCCACCGACTTCCAGAGCTCTGATCCCTCACTGCTGCGACTAAGGTCAGAGGTCATCATTCAACAATAATAAGAGGGAGAAAGGACAAAAAATGGCATCAGCAGAAGGTAAAAATGTCATGATTTTACCTAAAGATTTGACCCACATGCAGAAAACCAAACAGAGAGACCAGGGAAAAGTTTAACAGGTTTTATTGTGAGTTGGTAGAGAGGAGTCCAGAGCTGCTTTGAACACTGGCGAACCGGGACTGAAAAGTAAAGGGGAAGGTTCAGCGGTTAGTTCAGGCCCAGTGGGAAATTTGTGTCTTTGATTTGAAGAAGGGAATAAAGGCAACAGGACTCACGTTTCAAGAAAAAGGTGTCTTTCGTTGAATCCAGTCTGTTTGGGGTTGTTCCAATTATAGACTTGTTCGTTGGAGGGCGGACAGGGTTTAACCAGGTTGAGGTGTTTCCTTGAGGAAACGGAGCAGCTGACTGCCACTTAGATTTCCTGCGGTACTTGAACAGTTTCTTGTGGATATGAATCCCCTGCTCAGAGAGAAGCCCAAACAATCCCTTGGGGAAAAGTAGATCCAAACCACCAGTTTGAATCCTGTGCTCGGTTTGATGCTCAGAGAATCCTTCCAGGGGGGAGAAGGTCCAAAATATCCAGTTTGCAGGAGGACTTCCTGCCGAGAGGCAAAGACAAAAACAACAATAAAAAGAAGCAGAACAACAAAAAAGCAGGACGAAGCAAAAAAAAGCAGCGCGACAAAAACCAAAAAACACAAACACACCGACGTAGAGGCAGTCACAAGCAGAAGAGTAAGAGGCCAACGAGAAAAACACAACCAGCCGCAGGAGGAGGACAAGGAAAACCAGAACCAACCGCAACCTGGAGGGAAAACAAACAAAAGCACAACCCAAACAAACTGGCTTCAAAACACCCTGATCGAGAAGAACAGAAAGGTTATCTCTGTAACAGAAGTAAAATAGGTCATTTAAGGAAATCAACTTGGAAACTGAGAAAATGGGACTTTTTAATTTATTTCCATTTGGTGGTATTAGGTGCTCCCTATGTTCTCACTCTAGCAGTTTAATAACCTGCATTGTGTAATTTTACAGGCCAATTAAGACGTCCATCTTCCGGCCAGACACAGTAAACCAACTCAAAAGCTTTCAAGCAAGTTTCGCTCAGCCGGGGAAAATCAGGACCTACACAGCTCAGCATGGTGCAGATGCCCTGTCGTCAAAACGGCCATTAAAAGCACTTTCAGTCAGGCAGGTTGCCGAACACCTGTCAGCACCCTTTATCCACTGTAAAACCACTCACACACAAATTAGGTGTTAAGTGACTTAATAACTTTTTTGAAGAACAAAGTGTGAGAGAGTCACCTGTACTTTTATTCTCTCCCTGTGTTATTAAAACACCCGTAAACGTGTTTTCATCAATATTTGTATTGTAAGTATGTAGTCTGTTTGCTGTGAAGTCTTTAAGGTGAAGTCTTTGATAGCATTGCTGCAGTTCAGCTTACTTGTATGAAACCTGCTCACACAGGAGAAAGATAACTGGACTTTAGAGTAGCAGCCATTCAAAATGGCCCTTCCCAGTCAAACGCCAGTTGAACGGCAGCCTTCAGACCCCCAGCAGAATGCCCTCCAACTTCCAGCCACTGGAGTGACCCCCTCCTTCTCAGGGGGTCCATATTTCCCTAACTTACAGGGTCTGACCAGGAGATGATGCTTCTCCTCAGACCTTAAGGCCAATTTATACTTTTGACGCATAGCCTCTGCAACCATCGTTGTGCATCTTAAAAAAATCCTGACTACGCGTCGAATGGTTTCAAACCCGCGCAGAGCTCAAACGGAAGTGCGCAGACAAAACACAGCTGTGATTGGTCCTTGGTATGTCCTTGGTAACAAAGAACCAAAACGACTCCCAATCAAAGGGGCGGACCCGTTCATCCATTTCAATTTGCATGTTTTCTAAGCCAAAACGAGGCTTTGTTGGGCTACTCTATAAAGCCTTGAACTCAACATTATTTCTGACATTTTGAATTGAAAAAGCTTCCTGAATGGGAAGCGAAACATCTCCATACTTGTCCAGTGGATTGTTGTTTTTTTACTTTTTTGGATCTCCATGACTGCTCAGTCTGTTGGTCCAAAGTGGTCAGCAATCAGAAACTCAGGGGGAGACTGTTTGATCTTTTATTTAAATAAGTAAAGGATTCGTATTTACATTCGTATTTTTGGGCAATATGAGCTTCTTTGAGCAGCAGTTACATATCTAGATTTAGCTGCACACAAAAGAGAGATCTTTTATATGCAAATTATTTTAAAAACATTTTATTTTCACCAGAGTAAAACTACATTAAAATAGGAGAGAATTTCTCGGGCAGTCTGTGAAGAAAACCATATTCCTGGGATAATGAAAAAAGTCAGAATTCTGACTTTAATCACAGAATTCTGACTTTATTCTCAGAATTCTGACTTTATTCTCAGATTTCTGAGAAAAAAGTCAGAATTCTGACTTTTTTTCTCATAATTCTGACTTTTTTTCTCATAATTCTGAGATTAAAGTCAGATTTCTGACTTCTTCTCAGAATTCTGAGAAAAAAGTCAGAATTCTGAGATTAAAATTCTGAGAATAAAGTCAGAATTCTGAGATTAAAATTCTGAGAATAAAGTCAGAATTCTGAGATTAAAATTCTGAGAATAAAGTCAGAATTCTGACTTTATTCTCAGAAATTCTGACTTTTTTATTGTCAGAATTCAGTCAGAATTCTGAGAAAAAAGTCAGAATTCTGACTTTTTTTCCCATGTTAAACTGAAATAAAACTTAAAAATCAGTTAACTTTTTTTTTTTTTTCCAGTGGCGCTAATCCTCTTCCGTACCACATCACTACAGTCTTGCAAGTAGTTTTTTATTTAGATATCTTCAACTCCTGAGTGACACTTCTTCTCATCAGAGTTGTTAATCCAGGTTCCTTTTAAAGCCTTTTGCTAGTGGAGATGATGGAGGCTGCTTCATAAGACGTCTAACAAGCATATTAAGTATTGAGTTTAGCCTCTAATGAGACAGCTGATGAGGCCCAGTAGAGAGAGTTGGTAAAAAACATCCAGTAAAGCACCAAAACCCAGTCGTGCTTTTTTGTTTTTGTTTTATAAATAAATATACTTTTAATTGCTGGAAAAGTGTGTTTTCTTATCTTAATTTTGGTTTCTTTACAGTTTGTTTGCTCTTGACCAAACACCTGAACTCTTGCTCTTTTTTTAAAATGTTTTATTAAGTGAGTTTTTGGCTTAAAGCTGCTCCCCTGCAGCAGCATTTCTGGATTTTGTTTAAATATCTTATTTCTTTGCATAATCCAAAGTAGAAACGTAACAATGCATCGCTTTTTCCATCTCCGTATGCTTAGTGAATCACCATAGCAACATGTCAATTATTTGTCTGACAGGCTCAACAGAAACAAACTTTCTTTGCAGTAGTCAACATTTTCTTAATTGTACGTAAACTATCCCAGTTGGACACTTTCTGACACGGATACCATAGAAAGTAGCAACTCAACATAAAAACTTTAATGGCAACACAGCATAAACTTTGTAAACAGGTTAATTGCAGCAGCATGCTTGAGGGTGTAAACTTAATTAATCCACTGATGAAGATCCTCTACAGGTTTGCTCCAAGCAGGGGTCAACCAACAGATGATAAAAGTGTGCCGCCCAGCATGGAAAGCAGAAGGAGAGCCAAACAAAGCACAGCAGGAAATGCAGGATTCAATATAATAATACAGAAACTACAAACTGCTGCTTTTTCTTTGTTCTCTTAACTTCTTGAACACAAAAATGAATCTGTGAGAACAAACTGCTTTAGTTCTCAATCAGTTTCTTCCATATTTATCAACCAAAATGAAAAAAAAAAAAGATAACACCAATCTCTGTCTGCTCAGACAATAACATCCAATTAGAAATCTCCTGAAGTAAGCATTAATGACACTCTTTGCGGGACAAAAGACTCAAAGTACCAGGAGGTAAATGCATCAGAGATTACAGAAAGCTGTATCTAATTTCAGTAGTATTAAAGAATATATAAAGAAGTTATCTTCTCTATTTAGTGATTTGGCAATTTCAGAGAGGTGGTTTAGCAATGAAATAAGAACTTGAATAATTTAAACTGGAAGGTTATAAATGTAATTATACTAAGAAAAATTAAGCAGGGGGGGGTGGCCATTAGCAACAATATCAAATCCAGATGCATGAAAAAAATGTCGATTGCAGTTGATAATATACTTG
>NW_015151123.1:163529-164927 GCF_000732505.1 Cyprinodon variegatus
AAAGTAAAAATATCAGAAAATACTACTTGAGTACAGTAACGAAGTATTTGTACTTCGTTACTTCCCATCTCTGGTGTATGCATGTATTTAAATTTATAAATATATAGTTTTTTTGTGGGGCTGCAAATGGGGGCTAAAAAGTCTGACTTCTCTCCACTCCTTTTTTAAACACTGCAAGGAAATGATATCCTTTGTTGTGAAGCGAGATTTTGATCATGAGTTTTCATTTAGATCACAGTGTAATATCTGTTTGGTTAATATTCCTGCTTAAAACTAATAAAATAAATGAATGAATTCCTGAATAAATGAAGGATGGGGCACAATTCACTTTTTTAGTTAAATTCTTCAGATGTGGTTTGACCGTTTTCCAATGACTTTAGGATTAAAAACATTAATTACAATAATCGGGAAGTTTCCTCTACTTGTCGCTTCTCTTTCTAAGTAATATATTTATATATCTATATTTCATGAAATGCATAAATGTGAATGACCCATGAAATAAAAGCAGACATTAAATTTATTACTCAAATATATAATTCAAGTTTTAAATATATCAAAAAATTTTAAAAGGCTTAATTAAAAACTCTTATTAGATTCTTGCTTAGTAGATGTCATAAAATGTGTTTCATCATATAATAAGTTCTGAAGATCTCACTGCATGCAAGTGACAAAAAAAGTATTCCTGCTATTCAAATCCTCCCCTGAGTTTAAGTCGCTGAAGTTTTAAAAAGAGACGCCTTTCTGTAGAAATAGTGAAACACTAATCTGAGCGATGGTTTAATTGCCACAAAGACACCTGCTACAGCACACAAACATATCGCTTCGCCACATGCCGCTGCACAGAACATCCACCCTAATCCTTCTGACAGCATCGCCGCTGTTCGCAGAGACGTGTCGGCTTTTGTCTTTATGAGGGCATCATGGGAAAACTAGCAGCCGCAATCTGAAAGCAGGGGACTGGGTATGTTTTCCAATGACGGCTTTACGAGGTGACCAAATTAGGAATTAATGCAATTTTAAATCCCTACTTTCTAGAGTAGGGGATTATTTCCTCAGCTGTCAGCCCTGCGGAGATCCAGACATGTTGAATAGAGTTATTTACAGTAGATAAATCTACTTAAGGGACACAATTAGAGATGTTATGAGCAAAAATTCAACCTGCATTTCTCATCTCTTCCTGTAATCCAAGACAACGATAACTAACAAATGATGCACAATTGAGAAGTTTACTATAACTTACAGGTACTTTGTTTTTCCTTTAACCAACATCCTGCACCACCAGCTCCTCCCAAGTAGTTCTGGGCTGATTTCTCACCTTTTTTAGGATCACTGAGTCCCTTTCAGGTGAGATCTTCCATGCAGCCCCAGTCCAAGGAAGACAGACAGTCACGTTTAGCT
>NW_015151123.1:166179-168091 GCF_000732505.1 Cyprinodon variegatus
AAGAATTGAGGCAGTTCTGAAGGCAAAAGGGGGTCCAACCCGTTACTAGCATGGGGTACCTAATAAAGTGGCCGGTGAGTGTATATCATACAAATAAATAATAATTGTAATTAATAAATCAATTATCGTGATTTCTGGATTTTGTTTTTTGATTATGTCTCTCACAGTGAACATGCACCTGCGGTGACAATTTCTGAAACTCACAAAATAGCAGAGTGGTTTATTACTTGTTTTCCTCACTGTATGTCTAATTTTAAGCGTTTTGGGTGTATAAAAATAAAAAAGCAGCTCCATCCACCTTCACATCACCCCTGACCACCACCACCATGTTTCACTGCAGGGATAGTATGTTCAGGATGATAAGCAGGGATAGTTTACCTTATAAACTTGTAAGACAGTACAGCTCTATTTACACTGAGCTCATTGGATTCTGATGCAACTAATTTTAATGAAAGGTGTCACAGTAATTGTGGCATATAGATACTGTGGTTGGAAAATGTTGATTCCTCTTATTTCATATATTGATTTATGCTTTTTACTCACTATAAAAGTTTTTTCCCTCAGTCTATTTTACCTGCAAGGCGACACAATTCCTCTGTGAGGGGTGTTTGTAGACAAGACCTACTTATTCCCATAACAAGCCAGATTCTTTCTCAAGGTTTACTCATGACATGTTATGTTACTGGTTAACCAAAGTGTCTGTAACTTGTTTTGACTCTGAGTAAGGGGGAACAAACGCTGTCCAGATCAGAACAGGGTTGATTACGATGCAATAAGGACAGTATGATGAACTTTTCTCTCTTTGCAAAGATAAAATAAAGTGCCGACTGAGTGAAATCCATCGATCTCTGTTTATTTAACTGGGGTAAATACACATGCACATAATTCTAATGTATTAGGGCAATAAGTTTGATCCTGCATGGTTATCAGATCAATTATCTTTAATATAATTTTGAATTTCTCTCTCCGTGTTGCCTCTCTGTTAGAGCTGTGGCTGAATGCAAGATCAAGAGCTGATCTCTAAGGCAACAACAGGTTGCTTTTTAAAACACAGATCTCTCCTCTTAGTAAGTTGAAAATCCTGCAGCGACACAGCAGGTTTATTAAACATTATTAAATTAGTTAAATAAAAACACGAAAAAAGGACCAGTGAGATCCACTCAGTAATCATTACAATCAAAAAATGTCAAATCTATTAAACACAGTGTTGCGCAGTCTGACTCAGCTGGCAATGCAGCTTGTTTTCTTTTTTTATTTCAGATTTATTTTGCATGTACCCTTTATAACAGATCTTGAAAATATGCCCTTTAGCTTGTGAGGAATAGTTTGCGGACAGAGGTAAGTGTTTCAACAGCCACCAAAAAAAAGAGGTATCAAGCTTTTAGTGGCCATGGTTACGCAGGATCCAGTGAATCAGTTCAGGAAAAAAAGCGGAAAGAGACATTTAGTGGAAATTGGTCATGTGGTAAGTTTCTAATGGTGAGAGCAGAACATGTCTAAGCAGCGTTGTGCCAAAATGCACATTACATGTTAGATGCATCAATTTCAGAGCATTTAGAGAGCTAACATCCAAGGCTGAAAAATCCTCTACAGAAGAACAGCTGAATGGATAAAGAGAAAAAAAACACAATACAGGCTGGTCTGAAGGGAAACATTTTATTTGTTCTCTATATTTCTCAAATAATCAAAGCAAAAATGTCCTGTTGTATGATTTAAGTTGAATGTCAGATTTAAATACATATGTAGTAATTCAATTAATTTTATTTATATAGCAAAAATTTGTAACATTTCATCTCAAGGCACTTTACAATACAACCAGATCATACAGTCAAATTGGTTTATAGTTTTCTATCTAAGGAAAAACAGCTGATTGCATCGACTCGTTGACTCTACAGCAATCCCTCACACTAAG
>NW_015151123.1:168727-170587 GCF_000732505.1 Cyprinodon variegatus
ATTCCTAATTTATTCAACACAAAAGCCTTTTTAAATTCAGTTCACATATAGAGAAACCAAATGAGGTCAGGATCTATGTCCCCCATGTTAAAAACATAATCTGGGTAAGAATTAACCAGCTCCAGTTCATTCAGATATGTTCCGTTTCTCCAGGAAAGTAACTGCAAAATGCAAAAAACAAGCTGAAAGTTGAGGGCTGGGTGCAGTCTTTGTAATGATTGACAGCAGCACACTGGACATTACAGTGACACAATCCTAGCAGTAATGGTTTTTAAGTGGAAAGGTCATTTAGGGCAGAGAATTTCTCTCCACCATCCTCACCATGTAGGAGGAAATGGGGGAAAGAAAGGGAGGTTTGGAGGAGGCTGGCAGACCTGACTGTACTGGTTTCAGCCACTGGCTCAGAGATTTTTTTTTATGGCCCCTCCCTCCTCCAACATATAGTGGTCAGTGGTCAGTAAATATTCAAACCAAACACTCGAAAAATAAGAATTAAACATTTTCTTGTTTGTTTCAAATAATTATTACAAGTTTTTAAGTCATGTCACTGGTTCCTAACGGTACAAGAGTGGGGAATCCACTCCTTTTTTTTCCAAATTACTCCTCCAGATTATATTTAAGTCGTGAAGCTAGCTTCAGCTTTAGCTTAATGCTATTCCTGGCTAATTTAACCATTTGCTTGGAGGAATTCTAGGCTAATTTTAGCCATTAGCATAGAGGTATTCTGGGCTAATTGCAATGCAAGCTTGAAAGGTTCATTTTAGGCAACTGGACGTGAAGTTTTCAAGAAGGAAGCCATTTTATTAACCTGGAAAAACCATCTCTCAACAGGAGGTGGTCTTAGACATAATCTTTCACCTACTTATTCAGCACTTTTAGGAACAATACCCAGAAGATTAATCTCTCAACTGCCCTCACCTGACTCACACTTGTGAGGTATCTAACACCACCTCATAATTATTGAAGTGAGGTATGTGACCAAAACCGATCTGTCGAGGGAGTTAATGACCCATCTGAACTAATTGCTGCTTCTCCATAGTTCCAGTAGGCTGAAACTGGAAGACCTAAATGGTCTGGGAGGTTGATACACTGACAACAAATCTGTTATGGATTGAGGTGCTGATCTATTCAGTGATTTATATACTAACAGAAGGATCCATCCATCCATTTTCCATCACACTTATCCTCGCTGGATTTGTAACGGGTGCTGGTGCCTATCTCCAGCTGTCAGTGGGTGAGAGGCAGGGTACTGGACAGGTCGCCAGTCCATCGCAGGGCAACACAGAGACAAACAGGACCAACAACAATTCACGCACACAGTCACACTTCAGGAGATTTTAGAGAAGCCAAATAACCTAACAGTCATGTTTTTAAACTGTGGGAGGAAGCCGGAGTACCCGGAGAGAACCCACGGATGCTCAGGGAGAACATGTAAAGAGCCCCGACATGGGAATCGAATCTGCAACCTTTCTGCTGCTACCAACTGTGCAGCCTAACAGTAGGACTTCAGAACCAGGCTGACGTGCTCTACTTTCTTAGTTCTAGTGAGAACATGGGCAGCAACCTATGAAGACACTGTTACAGTGATCCATTTTATTTAAGATAAATGCATGAATGAGTTTTTTTTAGATCCTGCTGGATATTAGTCCTTTAATCCTGGAGATGTCCTTCAGGTGATAAAAGGCTAACTTAGTAACTGCGTTTATGAGCCTCTGAAGGTTGAGGCCTGAGTCCATCATGGACGGTTTTTAGCTGTAGTAGCTGAAGCTGTGAGCTAACTATGGATCTCTCCTCCTGTGGTTTGAAAATTATTGCCTCAGGCCCTGTCCACACGAAGCCGAACCCTGGCCTAAACGCACA
>NW_015151123.1:171340-173183 GCF_000732505.1 Cyprinodon variegatus
CTCCTTAATCCCAGTTTAAAATATCCCCCTGAAATCAATTTTATTAAATTTTGAATATATTTAAGACCTGTAGTTTGATTAATAAGTTAGATTAGATGTCATTGTCCTAAAAGTTCAACAAATGTCCTTATTCAGTGCATCAAACTGCGCTACAGCTATATAAATAAATCATCCAGTAGGAAGAAGGATTTTTCTGTAGGCTGTAACCTGAGTGAAGGGGAGCTGCCTTGACCCCTGTTAAAATTCAGTCTCTGTGTCCTAAAAGGATCTTAAATCAAAATTTACAAAAGTTTTGGGCGAAAAAAAACATAAAAACAGTTTCTCCACTTTGATGCCGGACTTAGTCTGGATCTATCCAGTGGAATCATAATCAAATATGTTGAAGCTTTATGTTTTTTTAATGTCATAAACTAAATTTTTTTTTTAATTCAAAGCATTGTGAATTAAAGATTACATTTTCAGGCCTGACGTGAGGACATTTCATTAGATAAGTTGTTGATTTGCGCTGACACGTATAGAGGACATAACCTTTACACACGCAAACGTGATGGAGTCATTTACGGTAAGGAGAATTATCTGGCAGCCATCTCTCCCACACAGATACTGATGGCTGCAATCAGCAGAAGGAGGAAGAAGGAGACTGGAGAGGGTAGCTCGTCAGCTCTGATAAGGCCTTTTGTATCATCTCTGATTGAGTTGCAATACTCAGAAGATGCTCTGTAATTGTAGTCGTCTGTCAGATGCTGGACGCCGCTCTGAATTCATGTGTGGGTCCATGAGTGCGCAGCCAAGTGATGGGAGTGTGTTTGTACAAGTCAAGAGTCTGGAAATGTCGACACAATGAGGCCCATCAAGAAATCTAACATCCTATCAGATAAAATGGGGGTGCTGTGCAAAAACAGACATATGATGATAACATTTTTAATGAAGGCATATCTGTTAAAAAGCTCCTATTTATTGAACTAATCGAATTTTCCTGCAATCTTCTGGACAGAGTGAAGCTATGAGGGCCTTTTATGAAGATTGTCAAAAAATAGGACAGATGGACCCAGTGTTCAAGGTGAGACAGTCAGTAGGAAAGATTAAAACGCTTTTTAATAAACAAGCAGAACAGAACAAAGACGCTAAGTTTTGGAGTTAAGGACCACAGTGGCTGCGGGGGACAGGGCACAACCCATAACTGACACTATCTGGAGGGAGAAACACAGGTAAGTGACCACGATCCTATGACAGGAGGCAGCAACCCTAGTGAACAGGCAAGACTCCGATCCAGGACAGGGATACAGATCAGACTGGAATAGCTTTGGAATCTAGGAATCTGCAGTCCAGTCAGGGGTTCTGATCCACGCAGGAAGGGCCAGATCCAGGTTCCAGGAACCCACAAAGCGTGAAGGCAGGTTCAGAGTCAGACGGGTCCAGAAGCGCGCCCCGACAGACACACACAGATGCTAACAGGCAGAATCCAGTAGGAGTCCAAGGATGATTTAGGCGAACAGATCAGACGGGGACAGACAGAGCCAGTGGATGAGAGGGAACGGAATCAGGAAATCAGAACCACTAGGAAACACTGAAATGCTCTCACCACTGGTTAGGGAATAAACTCGCCTGAGGACACTGGCTTGAGAGTAATCTAACTGGAACAGGAACGTGCACCTTGAAATAAACCAAACTAACGAAACAAAACCTAAAGACATCAAGTAGGAAATAAACAATGATCTGGCTCTAATAGCTGGGCTGAGTCGAATATAAAGGAGAACCAGCAGGTGGATGAGGTGATTGATAATTAGGAGCCGGGCAGAGTTAAGCAGGTGAATGACCTGAATAATTATGGTGAGCTATTAGG
>NW_015151123.1:174170-176471 GCF_000732505.1 Cyprinodon variegatus
AAAACTACACAGAAATATTTTACTTTATTATTTTAGAAACACAGATGAAAGCAGTTATATTCCTTTTAAAATAATGAAATTCTCTAAAATGACATTTATTTTTTTCATAGTTTTAAATGTAATTTTGATTATTAAATTATTTAACTCTGAATTGTATAATTTTATTGTATATTTAATGTTTGGAATAAATAAGTGTCATGATTGTCTTAAGAGATCTGACCCACATGCAGTAAACCACTCAGGGAACCAGGGTAAACGTTTAAACAGGTTTATTGATAAGGTCAGCGGGGGTTGGATTCAGGAAAGTCAGTGTACTGGTGAACCGGAACTGGAAGAGGGAAGAGAAGTATCAGTGGTTAGTTCAGGATCCATGGGAACTTTCAGCGATGGCTGGAGAGACAGGAAAAACTGGACTGACATTAGTGGAAAAGACTTTCTTCCCAGAATCCAGTAAGTAATTGTGGGTTTATCCAGAGGTAGAGACTCGTTGGAGGGTGGACAGGTTAAGACTTGGTTGGATCCTGAGGAGCTATGGAGTGGACTGTCACTTGGGAATCCAGGAGGATTTGAACAGAACTTGTGGAGATTAATCCCCTGCTCAGTGTGAGACTCAAACAATCCTTCCAGGGGAAGAAGGCCAAACGTCCAGCTTGCAGGAACGCTTCCTGCCAAAAAGGCAAAGACAAAAACAAGGTTAGGCTCAGTGAAAAAACAAAGACTAAGTTAGACTTAGCTTAACTCAGCTTGGCTAGAGTACCCAAAACTGGCAAACACTCCGGTGTTGAGGCAGTGACAGTCCATGGCTCAAATAGTCCTCAGTAATGAGCCAACCAGCCACAGGTGTGTGGGAGGACCAACAGGAACAGGCGCCACCTGGTGGTGAAGGGGGAGAACAACACGAAAACACAACCCACACAAACAGGATTCCTAACAATAAGTAAACGTAACATATACCTATATCATGGCACATTTATTTCTGACATGACTTATTCATATCATCTCAGTACTCTGGTTATATATAATGACAAGTTTGTTTGGTGGAAAATTGTGTTTCTATTTATGTTCAGGTGATTTTAATTTGGTTGGAAATTGGAATTTGGTTTAGTTTGGTGTTGGACACTCTCTTTGTTTGATTGAAATATTTTTTTGAAATTTATTTGTCTATTATTATTTGTCAAATTATCAAATTCTCTGGAACACATTCCTATCCATTCTTTCATATTTTTGTTTTCCATATATCTCACATCACATTGATTGTGAAAACTTTCTAAGACACTTCGCTCGGTGTCTAGAAGTCAGTCACTGACACATTTAAGAAGATGAGGGCATGAAATTAAAGTTTCTGCTTAAAAAGCAGAATTTCCCTTGAAAGGTTTCAGGTTGAGGATTCTGAATCTATATCAGAGGAAAGTTAAGTGGCAGGAAAAAGGTGCAGAGAAAACCCGGACTTTCTAAACATATCAGGACAATTACACTGGCTTCATGCAAAGGTGTATTTATTTAATAAATGTTTGTGTTTTAACATAAATAAACACATAAAGTGATGATACGTTTTTCACAATTTTATTTGAATATACTATTTTATTTTGACAGGGATGAGGGACATTTTTTGAATAAAATTTTGCTGCTTTTGCTCTAATTTCCAGATTGTTTTCAGAGAAACGTTTTCTAATTTCTCGCCCTAACAGATCGCTCACAGTCAGATCAGGTTAAATCAGGAGAAGTTAAAGAACATGACTGATAGGAAGCACTAACAGAAGGAGAGTTCAGATGTGTGGAAGCCCGACCTCGTTTCCATATGTGTTTGGGCTATTTTTTCCCAGTTTTAAGACAGAACCCATCTGCCGATTGCGAGGCTTTGCTTGTGGGTGGAAGGAAAAGTGAAAAAACAAAAAGCAAAAAAAAAAACAGAAGAAGCCTGTAGCTCATTTTAGTCTGGAACCTTAAAGCTGTGGGGGCAGCACAGAAAGCCTTTACTTGTCGCTGAGAGCTGCCTCCGTTCAGAAAGAAGGATTGGAGGGTTTAGAAATAGGCAGAGATATTCTCTGAAACCATAAAATATAAAAACAGTCGTCTAAGGGTGGAGGAGTGTTCAAACAAAGAACCTAAATATTCCTAAAAAGTTGAAAACATCCGAATTTCAGTAATAAAGTAATAGTTCTAATTTCAATCTGAAAAACTCACGCGAAGAGAAAATACAATTAGAAGAAATTTATTGATACAATTGTTCAAACTTCAGCAGGAAACATAGAAATAAGAACAGGGCTGTTTCCCCCAGGCCTGAAACTGGTGGTGGAGTGG
>NW_015151123.1:178868-179459 GCF_000732505.1 Cyprinodon variegatus
AGTCACACAGCGCATCCGCCGCCTGCGCACAGGAGCAGACAAGTGGATCGGAGACCTTTTAAGATGAACTTTTGATGCCGATTGGCTTTCGTGGAGGCGTGGTTCAAAGCTGATTGGCTGTGCCGCAGGTGAATGTAGGAGGGCAATCAGTTTCTTCAGCTGAACTTCCGCCTAGGATCCATTAAACCAATTTGACCATTATGTAATCTGCAAGCTGAATGTTTTTTTTGGTTTGGCTACAATAAAATAAATAAAATTACAAAAAGGAGTTTTTAAACCATGATTTAATCCGTTAGGAGATAAAAGATAAACCCAGCTGGCCCTATGTGGAAAAATGACATTAAACCTAAATCTGGAAATCCTTTTTTTATTATTATTTTGTCTTATTTCTGGCATATTTCCTACATGAACCGCCTGGTTAGGATCAGGCCACAGCACCTTAGTTGGACTCAAACCAGACTTTGACTAGGCCAATCCACTATGTCCACCCTGTGCTAGTGAAGATCCTCTGTCATCATGGTCATAGTCATCCCAAAAAGTTAAAGAGAACAAACAAACAAAAAGAATCCATCTGACTTTGTTTCCAAGTTT
>NW_015151123.1:182479-184588 GCF_000732505.1 Cyprinodon variegatus
GTGGAAAATGACGGAATTAGGCGACTTTTTACGTGGCCGAGGGGTCCCCTCATTAATGGAGGAGCAGAAGGTGATTAAAACAAGAGAGCTAGTCTCTAAAACAGACATGGCTATGGCTTGATGCTAACATGTTTGTTAGCTGTCAGAATTCTGATAAAAAAAGTCAGAATTCTGACTTTTTTCCCATATTAAACTGAAAAAAAATGTAAAAATCAGTTAAGTTTATTTTTTTTTTCCAGTGGCCCTAATACTCTTGCGCATTTTATGCATACTTTTGGTCTTTAAGAATTTCTTAAGTGTATCTTGCCTTTTGAGTTACCAGTGCAGTTTTTCTATTTAACTAAATCTAGAAATTTCAAAGTATGAGAAGTGATATTTAAATCCAACTTAAAACTGAGTGTTAAAAACAAAAAAGTGAAGCAATATATAATTTGGTTGAATCAGAAAAAAAAACAAACATCTTTGACTGATTTAAGTCTCACAAAGTTTAGCTTTATTAATGTACTGTTGAGCTCTGGAGCTCTAATGGGGACGCAGTTTCTGAAGAGTTTCCCCTAATTCATTTTTTTTTCTCTCGGGACATTTTTAGAACACGCAATTCAAAATCAGAGACAGAAAAACGACAGGTTCCTTTTCAGGGATTTTTTTATTTTTTATTAAAAATGTGAAAAAGTCCTTTTAAAAGGAAAAACCCTTCAGAAACTGCTGAGTGTAAAGAATTTCCTGACATATTCCAACTCTGAACATGTCAGTGTTCCTGTCATTCACAGATCTCTGCTCATTTGTGACATCTGGTCATTTCTGCAGTGGGAAACAGCCTGCGACACCCACAGCTACCATCTGCCCGTCTGAAACGGGTTTGCAGGTTTGCGTCGCATTTCCCAGATCCCAGGACATTTTTTATTTTCCACAGAAAGAAACTAAACTCATCACATGTTAAAGGTACGCCTGTCTTTAACGAAGGGGAGAGGGAAACCTTGTGTCAGGTTGAGGGGAGGTTTGAAGAGGACCCAAATGCAGAGACTAAAGCTGAAGGTGGTTTCTAGAGGATTTAATAACAAATAGGTGGCAACTGAAGCAAAGATCCAAAAACTACAAAATACATAAAAGCAAAATACTGAGGGACATCAAGAAAAACACACACAAGAGGCCAAGAAATGACGAGGAACCAGCAAACTGAATGAACAGGAGGTGTATAAATTGGAGACCAGGCTAATCAGCAGATTGGGATCAGGTGTGGACAGATGAATCAAGAGGCAACAGATGGTAAACAAGAAATACATAAGAACTCAAAAAATATAACCAAAAACCACTAGAATATCAGACAATGGAAATGAAACCAATGAACTGAAAACTAAAAAAGAAAACTTAAACAGAACCAAAAAGTGCATAATCATAAACATTGAGAATCATGGAGAAAAGTTTAAACAGTCATAAACAAAATACCTTGATGCAAACAAGAAAATGACATGAGTGCAAAATGTTTGTTTTGACTGTGGGACTCAGGTAGCTAAAGCAGAAATGACTGTTAGTTTTAAAGTTTATTGAAATACACAGTGACTGATTGTTCTTATTCAGGTTGAGCAGTTATTATAAAAGAGGAGAGCAACATGGAAACAGAGAATGTGGATGAAAGGAGCCTGGATAATGGAGCTGCAGAGGATAGTGCCTCTAACCTCTTGTCCAGGGTCCCCTATGGAAGTGGTGTAGAGTGGACAGAGGCATGATGGAGGGAACTTAAGGCTGTGAGGTTTAGGAGACAGACGTAGGAGGGTCTCTGAGGGAGGAATCAAAGGTCACAAGGGAACGATGGATCTCACTATGAGGATCCAAACAATGAACATCCCTGTAGGATGCCACCCTGCTTTAAAGGTGCATAGTCATGTTATAGGCCTCTACAAAAAAGACCATTCTGATATTCCTTTTTTAGCCTAAATAGAATTCCAGCAGTGGGTGCAATGAGCATACATTAACAGATGGGGCTCCATCTGCTGGCAATAACACATAACTACCACAACGTCAGATGCTAACAGTTGAGCTGCTACTTAACAGAGCCTGACCTTTTTGCAATTTCCCCACAGCTCGGTGTGGTCCAAGAACAAGTCCAAT
>NW_015151123.1:185979-188565 GCF_000732505.1 Cyprinodon variegatus
ACGCTAACTCAACTACGGAAAAATGAAAGTAATAAACTCACCGTTGAGTTAGCGTTAGCTTGCATGACCGGCTTAGCGTGAAGAGAAAATAACAAATTAAATTTCAGCTGTGTAGAAATAATAACAATGAATTTTTTTTAGGTCAAAAATGTGTTCTGAATATATTTTAACACTGAAACAGTAAGTACAAATATACAACATTTAAATTTCAGTGGCATTTTTAATTAAAATCCCAGCGACACAGATTTACTTCCATATATTTCCAACACTGGCTTCTCCCTCTGCTCCCTCTGAATATATATATATATTTTTAGGCTTTTTTCAAACTAAATCGAAGACTTTTCTTTATTTCCCGTCTTTAACTGTAAGTGACTTCCTTGTTTACTCCCTGTGCAAATATGCAGTACCATGTTGTTATTGTAAACATACAAAAAGGGCTTTATTTACTGACAAACTAAAAAAAGCCAAAAAACAAAGGGAAAAACACAAACATAACAAATAAAATGCCAGCAGGAAGTGGCAAACTTTCAGATAAAAAAAAAACATACAACCAGGGTGAGTTACTGGTGTATACATTTAAGCTGTCATATTGAGTGACTCTGCACCTTTAAGCTCATCCTGAGGAGCCTCACTGAGTATCAGCTGTGGTTCTGCCCCCCACCAGTCAAGCAACCATAGAAATCCAACCTGCACACAGTAACTCCTACTGGTGTCTGCAGTCATTTGCTCCAGCCCTGGTTTACATAGGAAGGACTCTAATACACAAATATACAGAGAAGAAAACCATGGTGACTGACTGACAAGATTGAAAAAAAATATTTAACAAAGCTTCATTATATTAAGCTACTTTGAGTGTACAACATAGACGGTACAAATGTATCTGTCTTCATTGCAAAGCTTCTATATTTTAGCTAAAACAAAAGACTCTTCATTAAAATGCTTCGGCCAACAAAAGAAATGATTTTTCTCTCGCATCTCTTTAAACAAATTATCTCTCAGATTATAATAAAACAGAGGGAATATAACAGCAAACAGGAAAGCCTGAGAGAGGAGTAGCATTACGTCACTGACCATGCTTCTTCTTTTTATGTTTAGCTTCACAAATAAGTCAGCTTGTCGGTATTTTCTCAGTTTGAGTTTCCTGCACCTGTTTAGACCAGGAGTCATTTTTAAATGAAGGTGATTGAGTCACTTCAGAGTAACAATATGGGGCCTCTTAAACACCAATAAATTCACAGCTTGAGCTACAAGCAGAAAGATACTAACATGATCAGAGGAAACAAAAATATAAAACGAATATTTTGAATTTTGATTGGAATGTTATGTACCAGTTTGTCTTGAAAATACAGCACCATAAGCTGAAGATGGAGTTTAGGAAAATGCTTTAGGAACATTTAAACGCTAACTTAACTTTTTTCTCAGTTTGTAAGATTCACTGCATTAACCGTTGCCAGTGGTCTGTAGTTCATATGTGTTAAAGTTAAAGCATTTTCATCTTTTCTGTATTTTTTTCTTAAAAAACAAAAAAGTTTACTACCCTGTTTGGCTTATAATGGGGAATTGTTTAAATAGGAATACGTGTAAACTTCGGCCATCTTCCTTTTACCCATAAATTATTGTTTTTTTTGTTTTGTTTTTTTGTGTGTGTGTGACCTGTTTTGCCAATGCAGCTCTGGGGATAGATGTCCCAGAGCTTTATGATAGTCCAACAGCTTTGCCTTCACAAGCAGATCATTATGACTGTTGCCATAAGGTTCTGCTTGATACTATTATATTAAACTTTATTGAAAATTATTTAGTGATTAAATTCGCATACAACAGACACAGATACAGAGACAGAAAGAGGGGATAAGAAGTAAGGGAAGAGACAGTGAGAGAGGAAATGAAGCAAAACAGCAAAAATAGAAAACAGAGCAGATAAACAGAGAGGGTATGAGGAGTTAAGGCTACCCAGAGTTTGAACTACTGGGAAAAGGTTTCGTTTGTCTGTATGTGGAGTAAAACTCCAGAGAATCTTAAGTTGACAACATAAACAATGCAAAAATATTCACAGATTTAATATCCTGTTCCAACATTTGATCTGGTCACATAATGTTCAATGAGGGTCTTAAATGTATATTAGTGTATGTTGATGTGTGCTTGTAGTTCTTCATACCATTACTGGTATTTGTCCATTATCATTGTTGGCATGTATCTCTGCTATTGTTGATATTGTGTAAACTGTTACTAGTTTTTGGAATTTATCATCGGTGATACGCTAGAAAACGAAAAACTAAAAGATAGTATGTAATTAATCTGCTCGGGTAACACAATTATGATTTTGCTTATTTGTTCTCAGCACCGAAAATATAACATTTTTTTTTCTATTCTTTTGCTCCTACAACTTTGTGTTCTAATTTGTCGTTACGGAAAAAAAAACAGGGAATATATATATATATATATTTATTAGGGATTGAACGGTTTATGAAAACCGTCCGAACCGTTCGGTTCGACTGTCTCGGTTCGGTTCGCGTGTGTTGCGTTCAGTTCATGCGCTGCTCCATTTTCTCATAGGCGAAGCGTTTACACTCCAGAGCAGAAGGTGGC
>NW_015151123.1:189804-193123 GCF_000732505.1 Cyprinodon variegatus
AAATGATCCATGGTTTCCGCGGATCATTTAAAATAATTACAATTCATTAATTTTATTGGATTTTTTCATTAATTTCATTAAAAAAAATGCATACATTTTTATAATTTTTATTAATTTTTTTTTTTTTCGGTGTAACAATAAACATATACCGAACCGAAAACTTTGACCACGAAACCGTGGATTTTGTGAACCGTTCCACCCATAATATTTATATATGTTTACTATGAATGAGCATCAGGGTGGGATTTAATAAGTTTTCTTCTTCCCATTCCCTTTCAGGCCTGTTCTTTTTCTGTTTTGTTTTTTTGTTATTTATGATATGACTCATGAGTTTGAATTGATGAACTGGATTTCACTTGTATATTTCAATGCATGTAAATGCCTGAAATGAATAGATAAAACCAACAACATAAATACTAACTTCCAGAAGTCTGCTTCCATACCTGTATGAGAGGAACAGAAAACAGAGAGCGTAACAGCAATAAGACACACACAAAAAAGTTTCAATAGCAGTGGGTATCCCTTAGATATCCATGTGTGATTATACAATAATATTCAGGGTGGAATATATTTGTAGCTGCGGCTTAGTTTTTAGTATTGGTGTGTATCTGTGAACACCTGGAACTAAACTCCTCTAGTATGTATGCATGGGCACGCTCGTGTATGAAGGATTTACAAAGCTTTTTCAAAAGGAAAGTATGCTTAATAGCATGTGGGCGGCCCCAGACTAGCCCTGGACGCAATAGTGCTGAGGTCCAACGGGGATGTGACAGCAAGCCTATGGGCTCCGCTGGCAAAGTCTGAGCTTTGGGGCCGCACCACCCACCAGTGGTGACCCTACAGGACCAGGAGGTATATTATGGCAATCAAATAAATAAATACAGTAAATGAAACATAAGAATGACCCAAAACCTACAAGGCTAACCTATAAGAAATACAAAAAGATTAAAACATTTAGAAATCAGCTGTTTTTTGAGCGTTAAATTAAAGACATCTTGTTTTATTGGTTAGAAAATTTAACTTTGTCAAATTTCACCAAAATATGCACCAATAGCCTAAAACTGGAGATTCTGAAGAACCAACCCTTTGAGCATCTAAATGAGCATCTGAAGCTCATAATCCACTGTTTTGACAATTTTAAAAGAACATTGGTTTCCAATGTGGCCGAGTCATATTGATCTGTGCTGTTTGTCGTGCTTGGTCGGTCCAGGTTACTGTTGCTTTGCATTTATATTCAGCAAGAATGTGCTGTTTTCTTCTCCTCTTTCTCCTCTCATCAAAAAGCAATCATCCAACCTCTGGAGCAGGCGCAGCTAATAAAGAGCAAGGCCCTAAAATGGTGAACGCATCCTAATATTTCACACAGCATGACTTACATTCATTTTTGTGTTTAGAAAATGAGGTAAGGAAATTGTCTTAGATTTTTCTTGCACCCTCTAAAGCATCAGTTTGATGTTTTAAAATCATCCGTGTAAAAGTCTCCAAATCCAACTGTTCCTACTTTACAATTTAATAACTAAATCAGATGGGAAGGTGTATTGCTGAGTTATTAATACCTCTTCAACTTTTATATTCTGTCACTTTGGAATCGCAAATTCTAGTCTGTTCTATAAGGATATAAACAAAATAGAAATAAAAGAAATACAGTTTATGGTGTTAAATGTTTTCCAATGAATTGATATCTTAACATTTATATTGAGCCACCCAAGTAACAATTTTTTTTTTTTTTGCAGATCTAATTGCTTTAGCTTTGTCAAATTCATTTAATTAAAATAGCTTAAGCTATTCTATAAAACATAGAAAGCGTCTAAAGAGCTATATTTCACAGCTTAAAACAGATGTTTTGTTTTTTTTACATATTAGTGACGGTTGTTCTAAAACATGATTCGATTTTCTTATCTAACCAGGGTTCCTTTGTCGTGCAAGACCTAGATCGGGGCCTTCAGTGTGCGGGTCGAGCTGCAGGGGTTGTTGGGAATTTTAAATGGACTCATTCTTTGGTTGTCTTCTTAAAACACAGGATGTTCACATTAATGTATTTTATTATATATTCTTGCCCTCCATTTACCTCTAAGATCTAATAAAAATGACTTTGAAAATCTCCAGACCCCATATTTGATGTCCCTGCGAGGGACTGACCCCCATTTTAAAACATCTAATTGTAGCCCAGGTCTTGCCTACCAGAGTTCTGCTTGGAATACTTCCCTTCCAGAATTTGAACTATATATATATATATATATATATATATATATATATATATAGAGAGAGAGAGAGAGAGAGAGAGAGAGAGAGAGAGAGAGAGAGAGAGTAAATTGAGCTACATGTATAAGTCACTGTTTTTACTTTCATAGGGTTTAAAATGATTGTAATTGCAGGATACATATTTCTCCAGGCATTAAGTGATAAAAGAGGTTAATTATGTCTGGGTTAATTACTGCCATTGCATCGAGATTTTGACAGCAAACAGAAACATTTGAACAACTGTCTTTACCAGACCTCCCAGCTCTTTCTTGTTGCTGTATCTCTGCTCAGCAGCTGTTTGCCGATCGTCATCCTCGACCCCAATCTGCTCGGAGACCTCCGGGACGTCATCAGGAGCTGTATCTGAAACAAAAATTTTTAAAGCACGGGATGAAGTTCTGGAGACCCCGAAACGTGTCTGATTGATCTGATATGTCACCTTATCTGGCTGTGTCCAGGCTGCAGCCGCTGCATCAATCTTCACTCTCACCCCATCAATATAAATGCAAATCATACAATCTGGTGTGGGCGTGTGGATTACCACTTGCAGACAGTTGCATGTCTGTGAAAACATGGTAAAAGGTCACTGGTTCATTAAGTTGGGGTGATTGCTACGTGTTGAACGCAGAGCAAGAGGCAATGAGCTGCTATCCATCTTACTTTAAAGTGCAAACATCTTGTAGGGTCGTTTTTTTGCATTCCCAGTGTGAGGTTGTTGCCCGTGTTAAACAGGAATGTCATGTTAACTTTAAGGTGTTAATTTATTTAAACTGTTGATTTTCAAGGCTGGATTAATTTTATTAGAAACAAGATTAGCGACTTGAATCTAGTCTTAGTTAAAGGAAAAGTTATTTATACCTAAAACTAATATGTTCGAGGTGATTTAATGAATTTATAAAAACAAAAATAAAATAAAATAAAAACAATAATTTTCATCCTGATCACTGAGTCTGGGAGCGGCCATTTTTGTCCAAATATAGTAGCCCCTCCCTCCTGCCATCTTCCAGCAGTGACATCACGGTGCGGTAAGCCTAGCGCCATTCTCCCCGCTTTATAAGCAAAATCAATGGGAAGACTT
>NW_015151123.1:193458-213176 GCF_000732505.1 Cyprinodon variegatus
GACTCCTCTCAACCAACTCAAAATAAAACCTGTTAAACTTTTCCCTGGTCTCTCTTTTTGGTCTTCTTCATGTGGGTCAGAGCTTTAGATAAAATCATGACAGCTGCACATCAATTCAGATTTACAGAATGGCTCTTCCAAAACATCCTAAAGCTTGGATCTTCTCCCTTAGCAGAAAAATCTGTTTAGAAGGAGAGCAAAACAGGGGGAGGTTCTCATAAACCTTGACGTATTCATCAACTTTGTGGGCATACAGTTCAGCCTTTTCTACACAGGCAGTTTGTCTTTGATTTTTAGTTGAGCTGGAGAAGGCGGATTTTGGAGCAAGATCTCAGTAAAACCAACATCTCGGTGGATGGTAAAAACTGGTGATCCAGCTCTTTCTAGCACAGGGTTGGGTCCCAAATTGTTGTAAACCATCTTGACCATCGTCACCAACTATTGAGCGATGGTTGGTCTTAGTCAAAGTAAGGCTTGGAAACCTCAGAACCCAGTAAAAAGCCTCAGTTATTGGTTAATTTAATTCAAATTAATGCTGCTGCTTTGCATGAAGTGGATGGGCTAATAGAGTAAGTCTAAATGTATCATCTTAACCATAAATCAACAAGTAAATGTTTGAAACTTGGAGGCTTGGGTGTTACAACAAGACAATGGCCCCCAACTTGCCTCCAATCTGCCTCTGCAGGGCTCCTTGACTTTAAGTCATTGATTTTTAATTTATGTTTAAAAATTGTGTCTGTGCCAGATTATCAAACCAGTTTAAGATCACTTTAAAGATTTGTGATAAGAGCAATGGTCAAGTCAAACCACAAAGATGCCAGAAGCTGCAGAAGTTTCGCAGGACATTTTGGAAGAGATTTCATCTCAAACTGTACATGTATGTTGAGTCGATAGAAGGAGTATGGAAAAGACTTTCTTGCTTTGTTCTACTACAAAGATCCCTTAATCCCTAAACATGTTTATCCTTAAAGCTATACCTTTGTAGATTGTATTGTTTTCAGGCCAAAATTGACTCTGGAGTCTTTAAATCACATACAAATGGACCCGTCTGGTTTTGACAAAAACCAGTGGGAGCTCAGCCTCAGCTTCAATCAAACGGCCTGTTTAAATTGCAGACCTTTCTCCACTTGAGAGATAATTACCCCCATTATTCTATCGATCAAGTGGCACCTGAAAATCCCTTTAATGTTCCACTGTCTTTGTGTTCGGATGGAGCAACGAAGCTCTTGTTTTGTAAAAGGGAAGAATTATATTTTGAAAAGGGGGCTTAGACGACCATGTGGGCACCGGGTTGGACTCCAGAGAAATCGGATACCCACCTGCATCCAGCTTATCATGCTACACCTCTGTAAATAATAACACAAATCTTTACTGATTTATTAGGCCTTTACACAGTAAAAAATAGGGTCCTTACATGAGGAGATTCTTGAGTGAAGAAATTTTTTTTTTTTATGTGAATCCCAGCAGATAGCCAGAACACCACATTACCTTCAAAGGGAAAACAGTCTCACTTGTATAGCTTTAGTGATATTGGCATGGCTTGAGAGGTATTCTGACCTGCTGGTTTCTGCCCACCTAATGACGGCACCAATCGCTCCAAATTAAACTTTAGCTTCCTGCAGTCTGTCTCAAAACTCCTCAGACAGACAGTTATTGTCTTATTTGTGTCATACTGAGCAGTCGGTGCAGAAAACTGTGTTTTTAGTGTGAAGAATGAAGGTGAGCTTCTCCTGGTAGAGTCCATGTTCTTTAGAGGCTAAATCTGAGGGCCACACTGCAAAAAATCTAAATCTAGAGAAGTAATTATTTCTTAAAATAAGTGCATTTGTTCTTGAATTGAGGTGGTAAAAGAGATTTCATTTTGCCAATGGAACAAGATAATTTACACTTAAAATAAGAAAACACAATTGCATTGTCGTATTTCAAGTGCATATCATCTAATTATCTTATTTTAAGAGTAAAATTACTAATTCCATTGGCAAACTATCTCATTTACCTACTCAAATTAAAGGTGAATACACTTAATTTAAGACCTCATGCACAATTTTTTAAAGATAAGGTTAAAGAAAATGGATTGACGTGGATGTGCTTATAAATAAATAACAAAACTAAATCAAAATATTTGCTGATAGGACCTTTGCAGGTTTATAATTTGGGCTTGTTTTGTAGCAAAGGGGAAATGCTGCCCTCTGCTGGACTATTTAATAAATGGAATCAAAGAGCTCAGAAAAGGCGTTTTAGAAAATACTTTTTAAGTAACTGATTTTATTAAGAAACTTACCGGTAATCCGTTTCACTGAAATGCAAATGCATGTTTGATTAATGCTGTTTTTTCCTCTGCTGCATATAGATGTGTGGTAACAAGATCAGTAATGACCTTATAGAAGCCATAAGAAGGTTAAAAAACCAAGTTAAAATCATATTAAACCGTTTCATTGGATTGGACCTTGATAGAGGGATGTACTGATGCTGAATTGTTAGAAGCTGGGTATTCTAACAGTAGAAAATGACTTGTTAAATAGAGAACAGGAGGAGCAACGTGAGCAATAAAAACAGGCATGGAAACAAACAGCAATACAAAAAACTTTAATTAGGCTATTCAGTTCAGTTTAATTCAGTTATTTCTTTGATTCAGACACAATAAATCATCCATATTTTATATGAAAAACAACAGTAACAACATAGAATTAAAAAATGTTAACTAAACAGTGAGCTTTAAATACACAGGCAAGGCCAGAAATAAAAAGCAAACCACAAGAACCATCAAAATGGGTCCTGTACATTCAATCCATATTTTGTTTTGTTTTTTAACTAAAATTAAAAGTGAGGTAAAAAAAACAAAACAAAATCCAATTATTTATGTCCCTATTGAAATAGAAAAAAAATAAACAAATAATGTGTTCATTTTTGATAGTTTTTTCTTAGCCTGACCAAGAAGTTCATACTTTTTTTTTGGCGAGCAAAGAACGGTTTGAATTATTGGATTTTTTTACTCACATAAACCTTATATGCTAAATGTACGAGCAACATCTCCCCCAATACAAAAAAACAAAAAAAACAAAAAAGATAATGGTTATTTATGTGATTTCTTATTTTGGTTTCAAAAGCAATTTATGGCACTTTTTTTTTTTTGGTCTGAGTTCAGAAAAAAGCAAAAAAAAAAAAAAAAAACCTGCTTACTCTTTCATTCCCTAAACTCATGGAGCTTCAACACTCAGGGAATTGGAGAAAAAAAAAAAAAAAAAAAAAAAAAAAAAAAAAAAAAAAAACAAACATGCTGAATGTACACCGACTAGAATGGAAGAGTGGAAACTGAGGACGAGTGACTCATATAGAGACAAAACAGAAAAAAATGATTGTACCAACTAAGGGAAAAAGACTTATTGAATGGTGTGTTTATTAATAGTTAGCAACATAAATATGAAATAACATTAACATTCAACATAAAGTGAAAAGAAATATTTCCCTCTGCATCTACGACCGGAGGGAAGCGGTTCAGAGTTTCAGAGGGAGGTTTGGGTGAAGCAGATGGATGTGTGTGATGACATCACCACATCTAATAATTATCCATAACAGTTCCAAGGTATTATTGTTCCTCCACCATCTCAATGTTTGCATAGCTTTGGTCTCAGATGTGTCAGGCTTTGGTTGAGGTTTTGAAGACCCAAATGCAGAGGCAGGAAGGCAGAGGTGAGTTATTGTAGTTTAAATGGAGTGTTCACAGGTAACAGAGGCAGGAATCCACAAATCCAACTTAAAAATGGAAGACAAACCAGAATAATGGAGACATCAGGGAAGACATGCACTAGGAGCCGAGGAAAGATGAGGAACCAGGACTGAGGAACTGCACAGGGAGAGTATTTACGGCTGACTGAACAAAGGCAGGACTAATGAGCTGATTGGGAGCAGGTGTGAACAGAGGCTTCTAGAAAGGAGTTAAAGGAGGAAAAGAGGACCAACACAAGAGGGCAACAAAGAAGAAATGCAAATACATCCAGAAAAAACACAACAAAATAGGAGTTAAACCAATAAAACAAAACAAAAAAACCCAAAGAAAAACATGAATCAACATGAAACTAACAGAACCACGACCGTGACAGGATGAAGGGTAAGAAAATTTCATAAAGTCAGTTACAATTTTTTTTTATTTTTAGGTGTTTAGGGGTGAGAGAACAAACATTAATGGAGACCCAGTGGGTGAGAGACGACCCTTGACGCTTTGCCATTTGGTCTCATTCTCTGAAGTTAATGTTGTTTTTACTTTGATTCATCAAGGTACTTTATTCAGACATATCTTAAGCACAGAAAAGGTAGAGATGAATCACAAGAACATTTTTTAGTTTTAGTTTTATTGAAAGGATCCCCATTAGCTACAGCTATGCTGCAGCTATTCTTCCTGGGGTCCCCAAAAAAATATATACATTAAAAACAAAACCAATACAACCAATATTTGAAAGAAAAAGAAAATACACAAACACATATACAAATACATATATATACACATATTAACGTACATATGTACCCTCATGCAGGTGTGTTATATGACAAATATAAAACACATTCTACACTTACACCTGTAAACATACATACACATATACATACATATTCACACACATATAAACATTCAGTTTAACATGTTTAGAGAAGACACCCCATAGTATGTCAATATCATTACCTCTTAATACATTACATCTGTGAAGCACGGTGGTGGAGGAGTCATGATCTGGGCTTGTTCTCTAGCCACAGGAGCTGCATGTCTTGGAGTCACTGAGGTGGTTTGTCTTAGAAACAAATGTGTGGCCATCAGCCCCACAGCTGAAACTGGGACCAGTCTGGTTCATCAACTGGGTGATGATCCCAAACACAGCAGAGGATCTACAACAGAATGACTCAAAGGAGCACATGCTGCAGATGAAAATCCAGAACTCAAGCTGATTATAATGGGGTTGAAACCACTGCAAATGTCAAATAACACGTTTCCACATTAACCAAAAATACTTCAAAGTACTGCAGAGTAGCAGCAGTTCTACTAGCTAAGGTACTTTTTAGCAGCCTTTAAAGCCCAGCTGCTGCATGTCAGTTCTGTTTTATTTGCATCCAGAGAATGAAAGTGTGTACTTTAGTCTCTGGCAAAAGAAGTCGTTATTTATCACTTGGCCGCTCCCTCAGAATCCTCTAATCAGTAAAATACAGTCGTGGTCAGTTAGGAAACTTCTGCCAACCAGGAGGAGCAAAGTGTTGCATCTAGACAAGGTTCACAATCTGGAGGAAACTCTGCTGGATGATAGTGATGAAGGTCAACCTGCTCATCCTGCCAGCATGTAAATAAACCTTCATTCATCTGTGATTAGACGAGTTTAAGGTGTTTCGTTTTTTTCAAGCTAACTTTAAATAGGGGAATGAGGGCAGAAAAATCCTTTGGACGACATGTTACACCTTTATTAGTTTATGTATTGTTTTGTATTGACCGAATTTGCGACTCATTTTATTATCAAAATATTTGGCAACATCATATAGTATTTAATTCAGACGTTCCAATCAAGGCTACAGCAAAGTTACAATAGTTCTGGATCTTTCGTTTTACCTTTAGAGGAACTACTTCTTCTTTTGCTCAGTCTATTTTATTTTTCAGAGTGAATTTGTTAGTTTCTGTTAGTTAATATTATTTTAATTAGGATTAGCCCTCAGCTAATAAATCTACACCTTTCTTTCTGGCCACCCCTCATCACACTTTAGTCCCTGCCCAGCCCCCTGTACAAAAACACCAGAATTTCCCCATTGTGGAACTATAAAGTTTCTATTGCATTCTATTGTATTCAATTCTACACACATATTTATATATCTATGCATCTTAATTAATGGGTTTAGTTATTCCTCGTCTTTAATTACATAAGAGAAACCAACGAATTATTTAGGACATTCCACTTAATCTGCTGCCACCATCTGGTTTAGAGGATAACTGCTTGTTCTGATGGTTTTGAATAAGGTTGAATAAGGCTAATGGGTACCCATGGCCACCCTCTGTTAGAAATCCCGTTTGTGTGGGTTGTGTTTTTGTGTTGTTCTCTCCCTCCACCACCAGGTGGTGCACTGTTCTCGTTGGTCCTCTCACACACCTGCGGCTGGTTGGCTCATTACTGAGGACTATTTGAGCCATGGACTGTCACTACCTCGACACCAGAGTTTTTGCCAGTTTTGGGTACTCTAGCCAAGCTGAGTTTAGCTAAGTCTAACTGAGTCTTTGTTTTCTCTGATCCTAACCTTGTTTTTGTCTTTGCCTTTTCGGCAGGAAGCCTTCCTGCAAGCTGGATGTTTGGTCTTCTTCCCCTGGAAGGATTGTTTCAGTCTCACACTGAGCAGGGGATTAACCTCCACAATTAACATTCAAGTCCTCCTGGATTTCCAAGTGACAGTCCACTCATCAGGATCCAACCAAGTCTAAACCTGTCCGCCCTCCAACGAGTCTCTACCTCTGGATAAACCCACTTACTGGATTCTGGGAAGAAAGTGTTCTCCACTAACGTGAGTCCCGTTTTCTCTGTCTCTCCAGCCATTGCTCAAAGTTCCCACGGATCCTGAACTAACCGCTGATACTTCCCTTCCCTCTTCCAGTTCCAGTTCACCAGTACACTTTCCTGAATCCAACCCCCGCTGACCTTATCAATAAACCTGTTTAAACGTTTACCCTGGTTCTCTGAGTGGTTTACTGCATGTGGGTTAAAAAAAAAAAGAAAATCATGACACCCTCAGCCACCCCTTAGTTCTGCCCTGTGTTTCTGGGGTCTCGTTGCACAGATTGAAACTGGAATCCACCTTGTAGATTTTTTCTGCTCTGCCACGCTACTCATTTGGAAGGACCTTATGCCAGCTACTTTATTTGTCAGATGATAGTTCATCCAATGGCTTACAACCCTGAAGAACATGTAAGAGGAATTTTGCACATTGTGAACACACATGTTGAAAAAGTCTCCCCACCATGTCAATTTTTATTAAGAAGTTGTAATTTAATTTGTGTATCAATATTTCTGTTTAAGGATAATTTGGGTGTGGCTGAAAGGTTGTTGCTGTGAGATCAATAATTCTAGATTAAAGCCGTGGAGCTGATGTCAGCCAACTGCCTGACATCTGAGACTCCTCCTCTTTGGATGGCAAAACAGACCATTCATACACAGAACATCACAAAAATTAGTAATCTCATGCTCAGCATATGGGTGCACCAACTAACAAAGGAAGAAAGGCCTGCAAGTGATATTTTCTGGCTGCTGTGAGGATTAATTGTGCATAATTGCATCAATGCTAGAAAACAATAAAAAAACAGTGAGTAATGTTCCAGTCTGGAGGAAAATCTCTCGGTCTGAATAACAAAAATTAAAGTCCAACGTACAGAATGTTCACCATGCTCCCCTCCTTCAAGCGGCATTACGTAGCTCTCCCCCACTTGGTATACATAAAATAGCAACACCACTCGGACAAAGTGTATTGCACCGGTCTCTTCTGGAGTCTTAACATATTATTAACCATACTTGCTATTATTTTACATTTCATCAGCGATTTAAAGTAGCTGAAAGTAGAAAACAATTATTCTCAGTCTTGAAGGGAAGTGCTGCATTATCAGGCTGAGCTCTGCCATTTAACTGATCTTTTTATTAAGATCTGAGGGCAGGAAATGGTAAATGGAACATCTTAAAAAAGGGCTTTTGTAGAGATTCCATACCAAGAAATCAAATTATTCTACTTGTAGAAAATGAACGCTTATTGTTGACCCGAAGTTAAAAGTAGTGTAGCTTAATATGGCTAACTGACCGAGCTCAAAGAGGCTAACCGTTTAGCTACTGAGAACAGCTAGCCACAGCTACCCAGTACAATACTAATACTACAGTATTCCCCCTTAAATGTCTTGCAGTTACTTTGTTCACCATAAACAGATTTATTCAGTTTTTTTATCCATCAGGTACCAGACATGGGCAATGTGGAGTCAACAAGTCATCTCCATGTCATGTATTTAATCTACCCAGCCAATTAACCAGGTGAGTCCAATCTGCACAGGTTAATTCATGGTGAAGATTGGACTCCCCTGCTTCAGTGGCTGGGTAGAACAAATACATGACATGGAGATGACTTGTTGACTCCACATGGCCCATGTCTGTCAGGTACAACTTTGAGTCATTAGACACGCTAACGCTACAGATCAGTGATGTCAAAGTAAAATACACAGAGGGCCGGACCAGTTAAATGTTTATTAAAACATATTGAAATGAACATAATTCAATTTTATTGTCATTACACTGTCACAAGTACAGAGCAACGAAATTAATTCTCTGCATTTAACCCATCCCCTTGGGGAGCAGTGGGCTGCCATTGTGCGGCACCCGGGGAGCAGTGTGGGGTTAAGGGTCTTGCTCAGGGACCCAGAGTGGCAGTCTATGGGAGTGGGGGATCGAACTCACAATCTCAGGATTCAAAGCCCTATGCCCTAACCACTAGGACGCCACTCCCATAGCCTACTGAATCGAGATCTAACACATTGTTTCAAAAAACATATATATATATTAATATCAATATTATTAATAAACTTTTCTTTTATAAAAAAAACTTATTAAGATAAATACACCAATGAAAGTGCATGCATTATAAACTGAAAATGCATTGCATTGGGAACCTGTGCGACCTGAGTAACTCAGTTAGTAACTCAGTTACTTTTTGGGAGAAGTAACAAGTAACTATAACTTATTACTTTTTCAAAGTAACACTTTGACAAGATCACTTTTATCCACCTGGATATTCTCTGGAGGCCTAAAACGCCTCTATCAGTGACGTCTGTCTGAGGGTCTATCGGGGCAATGAGCGCCTTGGTGTTTTTTCGTCTCTCTGTTTCTGTAGCTCGAAGTTTTCTTGCTCATGTTGGTTTTTTATGTGCTTACATAAACTCGTGTTTCCACTGCATTTAACTGGCCTTTTACAAACCATACAGCTTGCCATTTATGGTATCAAAATATAGTCAAACTTCTTTCCATCTTCTCCATGTTTTTCTGCTCCGCTGCAGAGCAGCAGCGCAGTTGTCTGTGTGTTGAGAGGAGAGAGAGCTGAGTGGACGGACCAAACTGAGTCTGCGTGCTGAGCCGGTGACGAGAGCGGAGGGGGGAGGAGCAAAGCGATGTAACACAGGCAGGCAGACTGGTCAAGTCTGCTGCAGTGCGTGCGGGAGAGAATAAAAAGTATTGATCTTGGTAAACAGATATTGTTCAATATCAATACCAACTTTGGTATCGATAGTATCGATCCTAGGATCGATCCGCCCACCTCTAACGTAAACATATCGCCATAATGATTGACAGTTAGGAGGACCACTTATTTAGATGATCCACCCGGAAATAAAAGTTCGTCCTCTATACCTTTAACTTTGACTCCTAAAACCGAAGTTTATATTATAATCAGAAAAATAAAAACATTCTATGCTTTGCTGTATAACAGAGCGTTTGTAATTGAACCATTAAAGCAGATTCAGGATCAGTTCGGTGACTTTTATTCAAACGCTTCATGAAGCTCAGCTAATTCTAAACCGCAGAACATAGAGTCTAAAAATAAACTGCAAACACACGTTGTCACCTCTAACGCAGCTTCCTCAAAGCTTGACCAAGCCTCCCTCTGAAGTCTGAACATGACTCAGTCAGTGTGTATCACCCCCCCCGACACACACCCCAACCCCTCCCCCTCCACTTTCTGCCGGTATATAATCTGAACCACCTCCAGTCACAGGGAGCCGCTCAGACATCCAGAGGGAGCAAAGATCAGCGCCGCTCAGCCTCTACAGTGTTCAGGAAGATAAACAACCGGAGGAAAACAATGACGATGAGGGTCGCTCTGCAAACTCTGATAACATGTAAGTCAGCTCTATAATCAGTGCTCTCACAGACCTGCTTTTCATTGATTTTGTCTGATTTCCAGTTTGTTTAATGTAAACGATTTAAAGTCATACTAAAAGACATCACTTATGACTAAAGTTGATTCATAAAATGAGTTATGGAAAAATTAAGAGGAAAATTAGTCAGTTCTAACAACTTTGAATTGGATTGTGTAAAGTTAATGTGTAGCTAAAGAAAGATTAAATGATAACTCATATTTCACAGGGGGATGTTAAACAGAGCAGAGTTTTTTTTTTCAATGATTGATTCATCGATGAAGCAAAAACATTTGACCTAAACAAGTGGAGCCTGGAAGGAACATTTGTTTCTGGCTTTTGGTATCAGGAAGTGTTTGCTCCTCTCTTCATGTCACATAATTCAGAAACCTTTAACAGTGCATTTAAAGGATGCCGAAAAGTTTTTTTTTTTCCATTTTAAGCTGCGTTCTTCTTGAATAACTAAACTGTTATTCAAGAAGATCAACCATAAGATCAAAGTTTCTGAAAGAGAAACTCTCAAAAGCGTCAGAACGGATTTGGGTTCCCACTTCCTGCACACCAAGCCGCCGTTAGCTGAAAACAGGTCTGCATGGTGTTCTGTATGCTGCAGACAGAGAGCCTCTTAGGAAATGAAGCTAGAAGACAGTGACAATGCATAACATGTAAAACCTGACTAACCTGAGACAAACTTTATAAGGATAACTCTCTCTATTATATGTCTCACTCTTTACCTTGCAGATGGCTGGTATTATTTGGTATATCTCCATCCATCTCATTTCTTAAAATCAGGGATGTAGGAAGGAAGAGTTCAAGAGAAAAACAAGTAGTTAACTTTTCCAGAGAGATTCAGACTCCATCTGTCTGTTCCTGCTTATTCTGTCAGGGTTTTAGCTTCTGTCTATCTCTGGCAGTCTTTGGGCAAGAGGCCAGGTACACCCTGGACAGGTGGTCAGTCTGTCACAGGGCAACACAGAGACACACAACTGTGGACTCTAGTTGGAAGCCAGGGTACCCAGAGAAACCCTCCACATGCACAGGTAGAACATACAAACTCCACCCAGAAAGAACCTGGGCCGGAAATCGAACCCAGAACCTTCTTGCTGCAAGGCAACATTTCTACAAATACGCCACCATGCAGCTCATTCAGACTCCTCTTTGGGAGTTCAAGATATTCCCAGGCTATAATATGAACTCACTTTTCTTAAAAGGTGTATTTTACTTGGGTAAAACCTTCTATAAAAGNTGTGGATGCCTGGAAGTCTGGATCCTGCCTCCTGTTTCTGTTCCTGCCTGATCTGGATCCTGTCCCTGTCTGTTCTGGATCCCTGACCAGGATCAGCTTCCAGCATGTCCTCTGGGACATTCTAGGACTAGACTGTTAAACCAAGTAAGTGGCCAACTCAGATAATCATCTTCTGTCAGATGATCGTGGTCACTTACCTGTGTTTCCCCTGCAGTGTTTCTGTGATTCGGCGGTGCCCCGCCCCCCTCCTGCGTGCGCGAGCCACAGATCTACTTTAGTTTTTGTTTTATTTAATAAACCTTTTGATTTTTCCTATTGACTGTCTCTCCTTGAATACTGGGTCCATCTGTCTGTGCCTCATGACAAGTTAAATGTAAAAATGAAGCATCTTGATCTCTGATTTTAGTTGGTTTGACTTATTAATTTTAATTTTGTTTTCCTCTTTTGATTAAAGTTTTTATCTGTTTCAGTACATACAAATGTTTTCTCTATTTCAGTTTTTGTTTTAAAATCAGTCAATAATTATTTATAAAGAGCTTTTTAACTACAGATCGAGCAAAGTGCTGTACAAAATTAAAAATACAAGTAGAAGGAAAATAAAAAGTGCAAGAAAACAGCCCATCTACAGTAAGTTTAGTTAAAAATTTTTAGTTATAGTTATCAATACTAACCCTTGGCCAGAGAATGCTTCAACAAACACAGTCATCACTATGTTGTATGTCAAGATTTTGTAAATAGGAGGTTATAGAGGAATGCTCTACATAGAGACCTACAGTATAGCATGAACTGGTTTTACCGCCTACATAACATTTTATATGCAAATTTTGGATTCAAAATTTCCCACAATGCAGCATGAAAAATAGCGTGCATCCATGGTCACTAGATGAGCAGCTATATCCCAGAATGCTTTGCAAAAACTCTCCTTGCAAAGCATCATGGTATTTGTTTTGGGGGTGAGAGAGAACAAAGATGTGATGGGATGCGGAGTTACACTGAGTGAACAGCAGAGATCATCTGTCCGTCCGTTAACTAAAGTCCACTATAGGCCCCGCTCTATATAGTGATTGAGGGTTGTGCATGTATTGTGTTTCCCACTAGATTTATACACAGCCTCTACTGGAAAAAAAATCTAGAAATAAGTAAACATTTCTTAAATTAAGTGTATTTACCCTTATTTTGAGTAGGTAAATGAGATAGTTTGCCAATGGAATGAGTATTTTTACTCTTAAAATAAGATATTTAGATAAAATGCACTTGAAATAAGACAATGCAATTGCGTTTTCTTATTTTAAATGTAAATTCAATTGTTCCATTGGCAAAATGTCTCTTTTATCTCCTCAATCCAAGAACAAATGTTCTTATTTTAAGAAGAAAAAAAGGTCCATAAGGATTCTAGTCTGCTTATTTCCAACCGCATTGAAAAATAATTTCAACTTTGACCTTTCAGTCTCCGCTTCCTATTCCACACAGACACCAAAGTTGGTATCGATAGTATCGATCCTAGGATCGATCCGCCCACCTCTAACGTAAACATATCACCATAATGATTGACAGTTAGGAGGACCACTTATTTAGATGATCCACCCGGATATAAAAGTTTGTCCTCTATACCTTTAACTTTGACTCCTAAAACCCAAGTTTATATTATAATCAGAAAAATAAAAACATTCTATGCTTTGCTGTATAACAGAGCGTTTGTAATTGAACCATTAAAGCAGATTCAGGATCAGTTCGGTGACTTTTATTCAAACGCTTCATGAAGCTCAGCTAATTCTAAACCGCAGAACATAGAGTCTAAAAATAAACTGCAAACACACGTTGTCACCTCTAACGCAGCTTCCTCAAAGCTTGACCAAGCCTCCCTCTGAAGTCTGAACATGACTCAGTCAGTGTGTATCACCCCCCCCGACACACACCCCAACCCCTCCCCCTCCACTTTCTGCCGGTATATAATCTGAACCACCTCCAGTCACAGGGAGCCGCTCAGACATCCAGAGGGAGCAAAGATCAGCGCCGCTCAGCCTCTACAGTGTTCAGGAAGATAAACAACCGGAGGAAAACAATGACGATGAGGGTCGCTCTGCAAACTCTGATAACATGTAAGTCAGCTCTATAATCAGTGCTCTCACAGACCTGCTTTTCATTGATTTTGTCTGATTTCCAGTTTGTTTAATGTAAACGATTTAAAGTCATACTAAAAGACATCACTTATGACTAAAGTTGATTCATAAAATGAGTTATGGAAAAATTAAGAGGAAAATTAGTCAGTTCTAACAACTTTGAATTGGATTGTGTAAAGTTAATGTGTAGCTAAAGAAAGATTAAATGATAACTCATATTTCACAGGGGGATGTTAAACAGAGCAGAGTTTTTTTTTTCAATGATTGATTCATCGATGAAGCAAAAACATTTGACCTAAACAAGTGGAGCCTGGAAGGAACATTTGTTTCTGGCTTTTGGTATCAGGAAGTGTTTGCTCCTCTCTTCATGTCACATAATTCAGAAACCTTTAACAGTGCATTTAAAGGATGCCGAAAAGTTTTTTTTTTTCCATTTTAAGCTGCGTTCTTCTTGAATAACTAAACTGTTATTCAAGAAGATCAACCATAAGATCAAAGTTTCTGAAAGAGAAACTCTCAAAAGCGTCAGAACGGATTTGGGTTCCCACTTCCTGCACACCAAGCCGCCGTTAGCTGAAAACAGGTCTGCATGGTGTTCTGTATGCTGCAGACAGAGAGCCTCTTAGGAAATGAAGCTAGAAGACAGTGACAATGCATAACATGTAAAACCTGACTAACCTGAGACAAACTTTATAAGGATAACTCTCTCTATTATATGTCTCACTCTTTACCTTGCAGATGGCTGGTATTATTTGGTATATCTCCATCCATCTCATTTCTTAAAATCAGGGATGTAGGAAGGAAGAGTTCAAGAGAAAAACAAGTAGTTAACTTTTCCAGAGAGATTCAGACTCCATCTGTCTGTTCCTGCTTATTCTGTCAGGGTTTTAGCTTCTGTCTATCTCTGGCAGTCTTTGGGCAAGAGGCCAGGTACACCCTGGACAGGTGGTCAGTCTGTCACAGGGCAACACAGAGACACACAACTGTGGACTCTAGTTGGAAGCCAGGGTACCCAGAGAAACCCTCCACATGCACAGGTAGAACATACAAACTCCACCCAGAAAGAACCTGGGCCGGAAATCGAACCCAGAACCTTCTTGCTGCAAGGCAACATTTCTACAAATACGCCACCATGCAGCTCATTCAGACTCCTCTTTGGGAGTTCAAGATATTCCCAGGCTATAATATGAACTCACTTTTCTTAAAAGGTGTATTTTACTTGGGTAAAACCTTCTATAAAAGGAGATGTTTACTTTCTTTTAACTTTTTAGTATGTCATTCAAAGAAAATAAATGAAATCAAAGAACACTGTAGGCCAACCAGTTGGTTACACAACAGATAATATGGTTTATTTCTCAGTAACTATAACGTCTGTAAACCATTTGTGGTGAAAACTGACCAAAATTCTATTTGCACTGAATTATAGGTCTGGTGTTATCTTCAGCATTTGCAACAACAGCTACAGTTACAATAACTGGATCCTCAACAACAGTGTCTGCAACTCCTTTATCCACTAACAGTCCCTCCGCTCCAACCAGCAGTAGCCAAACGGTACCTACAGTTACAACAACTGGATCTTCAACAACAGTGGCTGAAACTACTGTATCCACTAAAAGTCCCTCCACTCCAACCAGCAGTAGCAAAACGACAACCACTGTTACAACAACTGGATCACCAACAACAGTGGCTGAAACTACTGTATCCACTAAAAGTCCCTCCACTCTAACCAGCAGTAGCCAAACGCCTAAAACCTTGATGCCTACAGAGACCACCACATCATCTGAGACTGAGATGAGCACTACAATGTCTCCTACAACTTCATCATCACTCTCACCATCCTCCACCACCTCAGGGCCTCAGACAACGGACACAGCCGTCACCACCACCACACCCCTGACCACTCCACCAACTGAGAGCACCCAAACCACCCTAACATCCACTAACCTCCCCAGTCCAACCAGTGCCATCACCGTGACCTCTGACCAAACGACGACACCTGCGAGCGACACCACCACCACCACCGTCTCTACCTCCACAGCTGGTTCCCCAGCCAATAGCGTATCCTCACAACCAGCGAGCTCAACTGGAGCTCCGACCACCACACCATACAGTTCCTCTACTGCCAGGCTGACGTCGCCCAAGGCCCCAGCCAGCAGCCCCACATCCGAAGGGGGGGAACAGAAACCGAAGCCTCTCAGCTCAGGTACGCGATCGATTCATGTATTTTCATTATTTATTAAGAAAGGCAGCCATGAGGTACAGTAGCCTTAGTGATCAGTTTCAGTCTTGGAAGACCAAGATCCGTCTTTTAAGCCAAGTTCATAGATTTTTATCAAACTTGAGGTAAGAGCCTTAGGAAGGTCATTCCAGAGGCTTAATTTTGTGCCTGTTGATCCATTTCAGACCCGTTAGATGCGAGTTAGGAGGCGATGACGTTTTAACATCCACTTCAGGCACTAGTCTTATTACTTTTAGATCCAGTTAGTGTAAAACAATTAGTGTAAAATACTGACACCACTGGCAGAAAAACAAACCCCACAACATGATAACACCAACACCATGCCTTACAGTGTTCTTAGGCTTAAAGGGTCCCATTGATTCCTTTAAACATGTATTTTTGACTTTTGACGAGATGATCAATCTGTCTGGTCTGAAAATAAACCTTCAGTCCAGGCGGAGGTTGTGTCATTGTGAATTTGAATAGGAACAAAATAAAGGGAAAATGAAAAAAACATTTCATGAAGAACTCAGAATTATCCTACACTGGAAAAACAATCTAGAAACAAGTAAAAATGTCTTAAATTAGGTGTATTTACCTTTAAAATGCACTTGAAATAAGACAATGCAATTGTGCTTTCTTATTTTGAATGTAAATTGTCTTGTCCCATTGGCAAAATGTCTCTTTTACCTTATCAATTCAAGAACAAATGCACTTGTTTTAAGAAAAAAATGACTTATCTAGATTTTGATTTTTTTCCAGTGTACGATGATAAAATGCCCCCATTTTAAGAAAAATATATTTACTTTTACCTTTTTTTTATGTTCACCCAATCTTCTCTGTGGAAAACTAAACCATAAAACCTCTCTGTTGCCATGGGAAACCGGAGTTTAAATTCAGGACTGGTTTAAATCCTTTGCAGTTAGAAACCTGGAGACGACCTGGAATAGTCTCAAAGAGATTTGAAAATTGGTTTTGAAATAGACAGCAGCCCAAGATAAAGCTTCTAGAATAGTCTTTCCGTTTGCTTTCCCTCAGTCTTAAATCAAACACGTTTAACTCAGGTTTAAGTGAAAATTCATGCCTTGTTTGTTGTTTGGGGAAGAAAAAAGCCAAAAATATGTGAAAAGTTGAAGAAATTTAACTTTATACTGACTCTCAAACAACATATTCAAACCAATTTGCTCCAAACGAATGGACTTTCATCTTAATAAACGAAAGCGTCACCCATTAAATCCTAAACACGCCTCATGAAGGTAATAATCACATAAAGACTAGCTGATCACCTTTTACAGGTGAAAGCCAGCTGAGTTCTGCACTGTCCCACTGCTCTGACCTTGTTAAGGAAAAGTTCATGCTGTGGTTAATATGTGAGCCAGTTTCTTCTCACACTTCCTTTATGAGATTTATGCACGAACAAGAGAAAAAGAAACAAGTCCTTTTGATAACTGCTCCTTCTCCCCGTTTGGTTAATCCGGCTTCAGAAAGTCACGGTTTTAAACTCAAACCCCTGCAAGGCCGGTGTTCGAAAACCAATAGACCTTTACTGAATTCACCTAAATAAAATGGTTAAACTACCTCACTAGCATGCACACTGCAGAAAGGAAGTAAAATCCCCTTTAAAAGATTTTATTGGCACATCATTTGAATAGGTAAATAAAGGAACTTTCAAATACAATATGGTTTAACAGTTAAAAGAAAACAGGTTCATTATCTTATGTTTATTTGCCCTAATTTTGGCAGGATGATAAATGATTTGCCAACGGAATGAGTTTGCCCTTAAAATGAGATTAGTTAGATATTATGCATTTAAAATAAGATGATAAAGTTGCTTTTTTCTTATTTTAAACATCAACCATTTAAGTCAATTAACATACACTGGAAAAAAGATCTAGAATTATGTAAAAAATTTGATTATTTGCAAATGGAATTAATATTTTTACCCTTAAAACAAGATAATTAAATAAAATGCACTTAAAATAAGAAAATGCAATTGTGTTTTCTTATTTTAAATGTAAATTGTTTTGTTCCATTAGCAAAATGTCTCTTTTACCTCCACAATCCATTAACAAATGCACATATATTAAGAAAATAAACTATAAAAAGGGTATATACATATATTTCAAAAAAGTTTGGATTATTTTCAGATAAAGTTTTGTACATCTCTGCTAATATTGGAGTCAATTGTGTTGCAGCAGATATAAATCTAGAATTTGCAGAACACTAGCTGTTCTGGAAATGCTATAGAGCTGGAAATGCAAATGACTGGAAATAATCTCTGTACAGGTTTTAAATTTTCTGAACCTGAAATAAATCTTTCTGACATTTACTGCAAGGTATTTTCCTCTGCTGTTATTTTATTTGCTGTTTATTTCATCATGCTGCTTGTTATGGAAACCTTAAGCCCATAAAACGTCCAGGTATCGGCCCACCCAGTGTTTATTTCCTGTTAGCGGGAACTGAACCTCCTTCCCATCATGGCTGACGTTCCAGCCCTGTACGAGAAATATAACTCAGATCTTTTACGGTTTCTTGCCTCACTGTACTTTGCTATTTTTATGAGTAGCCGCACTGTAAAATCTCCCGATAAGTGTATTTCCCTTAATTAGAGCAGGTAAATTATAGAATTTATTAATAGAATAAGATAATTCACCTATAGACCAAAAAAAAAGAAAAGAACTCTATTATCTTACTTCCAGTGCATAATATCTAATTGTCTTATTTTTATGACAAAAAATACAAATTTCATTTATATCATCTGATTTACCTGCCCACATTAGGGGTAAATAGACTCATTTTAAGACAATTTTACTTTTTTTAATTCATTTTTTGCAGTAATTAAGCTTTGGTTTGTTTCTTTGCATGATTTCAAATATTCAGTTTGGGATCAATTAAGGATCAAACTAAAAAATAAAAATAAAATAAGAAAATCCTGCTTTTTTGCAGAAGCCTATCAATAATCTGAGCTGGGATTATTATCTGGAGATAAATTTGGGACTAGGATTTCAGAATTTCACTTCACTGAAAGGAAAACAGTATCATAAAAAACCCAAAAGATTATCTTAGTTTTACTTCTTTTTTTTTTTTTTTTAAAGGTATTAAGGAGTATAAACGGAAACTAAAACTATATCTTTAAAGTGAACAAAGAGTATGACCAGGATAAAGGGGGATTCATTAAGCAGAATCAGGGGATGCGTAGAATTCAAGGAGTCAAACAGAGATTGGATCTGACATCAAAAGTTAAAAAAAACAGAATAATATAAAAAGGATGAGAATGGTTCCCAAAGAGGGAAAAAGAGGGGATTAGGATGAGTGGGATGAAAGGGGTATAAACTAGGATGAAGGTAAAACGGAGGAAAAATAATGAAGAATTATGAGAAAGATGAGTGAAATGAAAAGTGTTCCATGCATCTTTGGATGCAATGTCATGAAGCAGATATCTTCATGTGTTACCAGCCTTTAGGAACAGAAATTTATTGCAGAATCTGTATTTATTCACTAAATGAAGACGGACTAAAGCTAAAATGAGTTAATGTGACAACAGAGCAGCAGTTAATCAACTCTAAAGCATCCACTTTTTGTCAACATAATGCATTTTAGTTTTTTAATTTCCTCTCCTTAATATGGATTGAGTTTTTTTTTCCCAGTCTAGTTGCAAGCAAAGAAACTAAATAAGTTAAACCTAAAAGAGTTTTGGAAGTTACTTGTTTGTTATTTCTTTTCATATGAATTCATATGAAAAGTTTGAAGAGTTGCTTTTTTAGACACATTCTCTCCACTCCTGGGTGGCGGAGTTTCCCCTGGAGGATGGAGTGAAAACACGTTTCTATTGGTCTGCTTATATTGGGCTTGAAGTGAAGAGAGTTTGAAAAGAATGCAACTTTTAAAACTCAATATAAAAAGGTGAAGAAAATAAAATTTGAAAACATAGACCCTGTAAAAAAAAACGTTTAAAGAAATAAAATATGAAATAATGAAATAAAAAGAATTTACATAAAAAAATTATTTCATTTATTTAGTAACTTTTAACAACACGTAAAAAAACAGCTAAATTACTCTCCAAATCTTTTTTTTTCCTAGAAATTTAGCTTCTGTAAATTTTCTGGAAACATTTTTCCTGTTCCCATTTACAAAATTATTATTATTAATATTTTTTTTGCTTACAATACCAATAATGCAACTTAATTCCCTCCATACAGAAATGTACAGATTTTGTTCTTATGATTCTTTTAGTAT
>NW_015151123.1:214008-219110 GCF_000732505.1 Cyprinodon variegatus
CCACAACTCATCTGATACTCTACCTTCGTTCTGCCCCAGCTGTTCCACATCACCCCATCAGTTTGTAATTTCTCTGCCCTGTTCTGTCAGCTGACAACCAATTTTTATTAATAATACTTTTACAGACAAACCAGTCAGCTGATATAAGGACAGAATTTTCGAAACTCTGATCTAAACTGATCAATAGTCCTCTTTAAATAAGCTCAATAAGGTAGCACTGGAAACACGATCTATAAATAAGTAAAAATCTCCTAAATTAAGTGTATTTACCCTTAATTTCAGTAGGTAAATGAGATAGTTTGCCAATGGAATGAGTATTTTTACTCTTAAAATAAGATAATTAGATAATTTGCACTTGAAATAAGACAATGCAATTATGTTTACTTATTTGAAGTGTAAATTGTCTTGTTCCATTGGCAAAATGTCTCTTTTACCTCCTCAATCCAAGAACAAATGCACTTACTTTAAGAAAAAAATACTTATCTAGATTTTTGATTTTTTCCAGTGAGGCCAGCTCTGTTCTAGGAACTCCTTTAGAACATCTGGAGATGATTTCACAAAGAAGAATTCTTCGTAAAGCGAAGAACATTACGGAAAACAGTGAACATCCTCTTCAAGAAGATTATTGAACAACATCGGAGTGTCTTCACTCAGAATTTTCTTCCAATACAAGTCAGACCTCTATAGAGGATCCTTCAAAAAACCTGGAGTTATTACAACCTTTCAATTCCCTTCAGGGTCCTTTAATTGTTTCTGAAATGAGCATGAAAGTATTTAAAAATAAACCCAATCTAGAATCACTGACGCTAATCTACCAACATCTCTGCACATGGATCCTCTTTTTAAATGTGTGCTTCCTCTAAATGTGTAAATGATCAGTGAAAATTAAGGATATGAAAACTGTTTTCTCCTCTTCATTGAAATATTTTTTTCAAATTTAAAAACAGAGCAAAATTGATGGTTTTGATCAGTCATCATTGATTGATTGTTCCTATAATGAGTTTATTTTCTAACTGTAGGAGAAACAGACTGAATTGTCTTGTCGTCTCTCTCTTCTATCGTCTTCAGGAAGTGTTGCAGTTATTGTCTGCATGTTCCTCCTGGTGGTCGTCCTGGTGCTGGGAGGATTGTACCACTACAAGTTTAGGTGAGTCCTGAGTAAATCATAACATTGCTTTAAACTAAATGATTATGTGTAAAGACCAATCTCTCTCTCTGTATTATCTTTTACAGACGGACGTCATACGGCCCTCTCATGGAAAGCTTCGACCACGGCAGCATAGGAAACTTCCCCAACCCGATGTATGACCCTTGATGTTTTGGATCTCTTATCTCAGGAGAATGAAGAGTCTCTGCAGACAGTACGGATCTGCACAGAGTTGTAGCAGTATGTGACTGTGGACGTCTGTTTCAGTTATGGAACCTGTCATGAACACTGGTTAAGTGGCCTATTTCCGTGTTTTTCTGGTTAAGAACAACTTTTTAGGTGTTTTCCACTGAAAGATGAAGTAAAATAGTGACCTTCACATTCAGGACACTCTGATGCACAGAGAAACGGCCAGGAAAGGCCAATACAGAAAACTTAGTTGGGCCTTTTAACTGACAGAATGTGAAGCAGAAATGATAATCCTGGGAACTGTGTCAGATTTTCTTATATTGTCTGGGTCTATATGGTATTCTTCGGGTAACATGAAGCAAAACTGTGAGATAATATTATACGTCAAAATGAACAGTAAATTAGGTTTATAGGAAGAGCCAGGAGTAACCAGAAAGTCAAACGAGTGAAAATAAATGCATTTTAAGGAAGGATTTTCATTCAAAGACTTTTCTTTTCAGTATTTGTGTTTATTGATCAGGAAAAAAAAAACGATTAAATATGAATATTTAAAAAAAAGAGTATTAAATCGTATACAAATAAATCGTTATTTTAATAACTTTGTCTGAAAACCTTCAGTTTGCTGTAGATCAGTGAATGACTTTAATTTCCCTTTGCTCTGAAAGCAGGACAAAGTTTGGATTGTAGTTTTAAACTAAGGATGCTGTTTGTTTGTGTGAAAAATAATGTTTTAATCCTTTGCTGTTTCTTTAAGTTTGAAATTTAATTGTTTAAGTAAAAATACAGATAAAAAAACAAACAGTGATGCATTGATAAAGATCATTTTGGAGAAATTATTTGTAGTTCATAGTTCTTTACTGGGTACAGTTTTTTTCTTTTGTCATACAGGAATCCTGAGTGTCAATATACATGTCAGAAAACAGTGTGGTCAGCTAAATAAGTTAATAAAGAATAAAATGAGACATTTTTAAAATTATTAAATAAATATTTTATTTGTTGTTTCTTTGTTAGATTAAGCATGTAACTCATAAAATACTGTTTGAAATTGGAAACCAAATAAAAAAATACAAACAAACAAGTTAGCTTGCCAATTAGCATTAGCATTTGCTAGTCGTCTGGCTACATTGTGGTATGGGGTCGTTTTAAGTGATTTATTGTTGGTCCACGGAGGCTCTTCCGCTCCGTACTGCTCTTCTCTTCTCTTTTTTAGCGGCTTCTTTTATTCAGGACCTGGAAAAGAATGTCTGACTCTGAATTAAGCTATTTCAATCTGAAAAACTCACAAGAAGAGACGAGACAGAAGAAATTTATTGATACACTTACTTTGTCTTTGGTGCTGAGACTTCAGCAGAAAACATAGGCAAGGCAAGGCAAATTTATTTGTATAGCATAAAATAAAATAAAAAATGCAGAAACAAAAAAAGAATATTAAAATTAGTTGGATTAAAGAAAACATGTTTTTGTTGAACTGTTTAACTAGAATAGTCGAAGGCAATCCTAAACAAATGTGTTTTCAGTCTTGATTTAAAGGAACTCAGGCTTTCTGCACTTTTACAGTTTTCTGGAAGTTTGTTCCAGATAAGTGGAGCATAGGAACTAAATGGTGCTTCTCCATGTTTAGTTCTGGTTCTAGGTATGCAGAGCAGGCTGGAGCCAGAAGACCTAAGTGGTCTGGAGGGTTGATAAACTGATAGCATAGAGCTGAATTTTGATAGATACGCATGAACAGGAGTGAAGAACAGGGCTATTTCCCCCCCAGGCCTGAAACTGGTGGTGGAGTGAAGAGAGAGAGATGAAGTTGGTCAGTCTATAGACTGCTGGTTAGTGAGACGGTCTGCTGAGCTTTATGGGGAGATCCAGTGGACTGCGTGAGCTGATACTAGAGCTTCACTCAGGGACCTGGAAGATGAAAGACCAGCTTGGATAACAGGTTGAGAGAACCTGTCCATGATTAGCAAGCATGGAGTGACAGTGGAGAGGAAAAACTCCCCGTTGGGAAGAAACCTCTGGCAGAACCAGGCTCAACATGGCGGTCTGCAGCTTGACCGGTTAAGATGAGACAGGGAACGCAGTAAGAGTCCGGGAGGAATGAAACTCTGATGACGCTTTAGCTATGATGGTGGAGGAGGGGCTGGAGGGGGGTTGAAACGGGTCACTGAAATGAAGACAGAGTGCAACCACCGCCTGCGCACAGAAGCAGACAAGTTCCGGATCGGAGGCCTTTCAAGATGAACTTTGGACGGCTTTCGTGAGGTGTGGTGCAAAGCTGATTGGCTGTGTCACAGGTGGATGTAGGAGAGCAATCAGTTTCTTGATTTGAACTTCCGCTTAAGGTCCATTACGAAATCAAAATGAAGTTTTCATTCTGGTCTAAAGGTTTGGACTCAAACCAAGGGTGTCATAGTTAGTTATTAAATAGAACTTAGGAACAATTAATTAGGTTTATGAGTGATTAACTTACAGGACCGTGTCTGTTTGTATTGTATGTTAATAAATACTAATATTTCAAAAGTTTTTTTTATCTTATTTTTGTTATGAAAGAGCAAAACAGAAAGAATCTGTAAGGCAGTAATTAATTTTTTATATTCACTGGAAAAATCGAAATCTATATAAGTCAATTTTTCTTAAATTAAGTACATTTGTTCTTGAATTTAGGGGGTAAGAGAGACACTTTGCCAATGGATCAAGACAATTTACATTTAAAATAAGAAAAAACTATTGCATTGCCTTATTTCAAGTGCATATTATCTAATTATCTTGTTTTAAGAGTAAAAATACTAATTCCATTGGCAGATCATCTTATTTACCTACTCAAATTAAGGGTAAATACACTTAATTTAAGACATTTTTACTTATTTCTAGATTGCTGATGTAGTCGCAGGCGTAACTTTCTGAAGGAGTGGACATGTCTCCACCATAATTATCTACCTAGATAAATACAAATACGTTTTTGAGTGCATTTCTTTGTGTTTATTGAATAATAGATGATTATTTCAACCGAGCTACAGATGCAGAATTTTTAAATCTAGATGAAAATATAGCAGGAATAAAAAGGCAAAACTGATTAGATTTCAATGAGGCAGTTTTTTTCCGTGTTTGGTGGTCACGTCCTTTGGCAGCATCTCAGAGTGAACTAAACTGAGCTTAACATAAAGGGGCTTAAAGGAAGCCCTTTCTTTATTCAACCCACTCAATTTGTCGACATTACTGGGCAGCAGTAATTACAGAGGGAGCAGATTTTCATGCCATGCTGTCATTATCAGCCCCTAAATAGTCCATTCAGTGTATGTCCATATGGGTTTCCTTTATAATTACGCTGCGGGAAGGGCGGACGGTTATTTACAGTAGGAACATCTGGACCAGCTCAATTCCAATATAAGCATTTAAACAAAGCAAATATGTTAAACACGAGTCACTAAAGTTAACATAGACTGTATATGGTCTAAATCTGTTCACTGCTGGAGCATCATTAGTGCAGTTGCTTTTGATATATTGGTCACCTGCTGTTAAAATTACTTATTACAGTGCTCTTTCATTTAAACTAAATATCCCTGAAATATCTCCTCAGGGATATTTTGTATAACTTTCCAAAACAATCATCAATATAATAATTTAATAAAAAAAGCACTCAGAACATTCAGGAGGCTCCCAAACTGACACTATCAATCGCTTCTAAAATGCAAACTTTGAAGTTATTTTTTTAACCCCTGCGATGGACTGGGGACATGTAAAGGGTCTATGGATGGATGGATGGATGGATGGATGG
>NW_015151123.1:220904-223566 GCF_000732505.1 Cyprinodon variegatus
ATGGATGGATGGTGAATCAGTCCATCCTCAATCTTAAAATAAATTCTGAATATCTAAAATCTGTACAAAAATTTATTTGGGAAAAAATACAGTAAAACAAATTAATGTGAAGGAATGACATGTGGAAAAAAACTCTTTTTTATTATCAAAACGTTTTTCAAAGTTTCCTTTCTGGAATTTCTTTCTTTTTTTTCAAATTTCCTTAAAAAAACAAAAAAAACTGAATGTGTCTAAATTTAAAAAAATAATAGAACAAAATTCACTTTGATGATGTTCATCCATTAACTGCATTTCCATAGAAATGTGGCATCATTTAAACAGGAATAATCATTTTTTTAAGCAGTAAGATACATTTTAATACAACAAAGAAATGAAACTGCTATCTAAGTAACTTCAGCAGATTGTATTGAAGTCAGCGACCTGTAGCCTTCATTCCTCCTGGAAGAGCGGGTAGCAACAGTCGACATCACAACCTTTTTGCAGCAGAGAGGCAGATGGAAGCGTAAAGGTAGCGTGAAAACAGGCGCTGGGCAGTAAACACAAGACTGCTTTGCAAAGAGAACGGAAACTGAAACATTGTGGTGAGTTTCATTTCAAAGGAAAAAACCAGTAGTTTCAACCTCTGCCTGCCTCATTTCACTACGTTTTTTTAGCACTTAATTCAAACATGGGCGTGATTCATTAGTGTATTATTATCTTTTATTACACTCAAATATGAGTGTCCCCCTATTTTAAGATTAGAGTGATGAACAACCTGCTGATTTCTATTAAGCAACCAGGGGTGTAAATTTGAAAATGATGTAAAAAGGAGAAATTTGATCACTCATATCTGACATCTTTTCACAGCAGTGAGTTCATGTTTCAAGAATGCAAAGTACTTCCTTTATGATTTATTTCACCCAAAAATGACTCAGCAGACATAAAGTAACATCAGAACAATGAAGCTAAAGTCTCAAAGTAAAATAAAACCATTCAGGTTTGCTTCTTGTTCCCTGAAGTAGAGGTGGATCTGGCAACCAGAACAGGACTGGAAAAGTGTTACTTCAAAATAATATTACTTATGCATAGGTAAAGAAAGGAAGTATAAAGTAAAGTCGTTCCCAGAAGTGTTTATTTAAGTTACTGCAGTGAATGTAAACAGTTGTTTTCTACTTCATTATATTGCTCTGTGAGCTGTTCACACATCAGCTCATAAACATCATTAAGATGCTATTATGCATTGCATGTATTTTAAGGCATATAAACGAAGGCTGGGCAATTTATTTTATTTGTGAATTTACAAAACACAATTGTCAGATTGCAGCCAATCTCAGTTTTGCTCACATTACATTTAATTAGAGTCAATCGTGGACTTTCTCACTCTAGCCCTTTAGGTGGCGCTAAACTTCAAGTTGAAAAAATATTGTTTTGGGGTTTTTTTGTTTATTTTTTTGCTCTTGAACTTGGTTTTATATGGAAAGCCCGTTTCTGCCACTCTGTAAAAAAAAAAATGTATATATATATATATATATATATATATATAATATATATAAATAGTATATAGATAGTATCCCATTATATTGAGATACTATCTCATTGAGATAGTATTATTATTATTTTTTTTTTACAGAATGGCGGAAATGGGCTTCCATAGTTTTGAGTCATTAGATAACAGAGATTCAAACACCCGACTGTGGGGGAGCCTGTCCGATATATTGTTTTTATTGGATAATGAAAGGGAATGTTTTCTGCTTAATGCAAAGCTGCAAATAAAAACCGTTCTCCGTTCTGTTTGAGGTATAAATACAAAATGTTCTTATAAATAATTGCTACATAAAAAATAAAAAATAAAAAATACCAAAAAAACTAATCCAAAGCAGAAAAGTATGCAAAATATAACAAATGTGCGGAAAAAAAGACCCAGAAAATGGATCTGGGATGGATTCAAGGCAAAGAAATTAGGAAACTCATTGGAAGAGGAATAAGGACACTTGATGTGCCCAAAGATTCTTCAAAATAAATTATTCCAAAGAACCTTGCTTCCCAAATGGAAAATATAAATTGGTACATTTTGAAAGCATTTTGACATCATGACATTTCGGACTGACAGGATGAAGTCATGTTGGATGCAGGAGCACATCAGCAGAATAATTGATGCTGGACTTAGAAGACTGTTGAGATTTGTTACAGGGTCAGGTGATGTCTGTGTAAACATAATAAAAATCTTCACATCTTCATCAACATTTAATGCAAAGGACTGAAAATAAGTATAGGATTCACAATAAATGGAACATTTACAGTAGGAATATCTAATGAACAATAGGGTATGCTTGGAATTTTTTAATTGTTGAGGCAATGAACTTATTTCTGATTTAGAGCTGAAGGTTTGTATAGATAGCATAATAGAACCCTGCACAAATATGAAAGCATATGTTATTTGGTTCTTTGTTTTTTTATTTAAAACCCTTCTTCTTGTTCCTGCAGACAGCAATGATTTTCTATACGAGGACATTTGATTTATAATTGCTTGGTTTGAAAATGTCCAAAATCATGCTCGCTATGCTGGTGAACATTCTCAGTCATCCAGGTCATAGTTGTTCCAAAAAAGTTAGGGATGCACGATATAATCGGCCCCCTATCGGTATCGGCCTTAAAACTGAACATCGGCCACCCCACCGATATT
>NW_015151123.1:224116-226191 GCF_000732505.1 Cyprinodon variegatus
AATATCGGTGGGGTGGCCGATGTTCAGTTTTAAGGCCGATACCGATAGGGGGCCGATTATATCGTGCATCCCTAAAAAAAGTAAAAAAAATAATAAATAAATGAGTAGCCCAACAAAGCCTTGTTCCCGCTCACTACTTTAAAACCAACAAAAACTTCAGAAACAGAGATAATATTGAAATATCAGCAGGTGTGTTGAATGTTTTCGTTATAAATAAACATATATGCAGTTAAACTTTGAAAAAAGTTGTTAGCTGACAGATGAATTAATGAATAAACAAATTTAGATAGATTAGGAAATGTTTTCTGTTTTTTTTTCTTTACTTGTTTTATTTAAGAAAACAGAAATGTGAATTATTCCCAAACCATTTTTTAAGAGTTGTGTTAATATCTATACATATTTTTTGCACACATGATTGAAAACTCATAAATAAATGTAGAAGACTGTGTACGTTTAATATGCACTAATTCCAGATATCTCATCAATTGAATCTTCCTCGGTCAGAAGGAATATGTCAACTACATCGGTGCAGCTCAGAAGGTCTATTAATGGAATAGAAGCAGGTACATTGGAGAAGATGGTACAGATGACGAGGTTTATATTTGGTTTCTTAGGGATATGTGTGGTTATCTGAAACAGAATAAACAATATAGATACATATTTATAGCCATGCAGACAAAACGGGTGCATATAGATGCAGGATCAAATTGGCTTGCAATACCAAAGAAATCCACTGGAGGGCGCCATAACATCAAACATGCATTATTGGTCAAATGCAATAAACATTTAACTGAAAAAACCGTCGGAAAATATTAAAATGAACGGCAATGCCCTCATTTACTAATAAAATGGCAACATATCTAGCAAATTGCAACAAAAAAAATTGAGTTATTATAAGTAAACTCTTGCATTGTCAGTAACCAGAGAAACACGAGGACGTTTTAACCTCCTGGGATAATAACTGACAGAAAAAAACAATATCGGACTTTAAATGTACACTTACATCGTAAAAAACGCACACAGGTTTCATACACACTGGACTAGAACTACAAAATGAACAGATGCATCATGGGTAATGTTGTACTAAACAAACGGACGGACTTTTAACAATAAATAACATTAATAATCCAAATGTTATTTTACTGGATGAGCTGGGGGTGGCGTGAATCATCTGTAGAGAGAGAAAGAACTCTGAGCCTAAAAAAGCCTGTGATTACTGTCTATCACCACTAGATGTCAGTAAACACCAACGTTACGTTATTCATGCAACTCATGAATTTTATTCAGAAGTCTCACCAGCAAAATCTGATTTTATTCTTTATTAAGAGCAACACATAGAAAGTTGTTTCAGGAAAAAGGAATAAAAAACAGCTTTTATTTTTAGTTTACTTTCGTTCTGATGCTTAATTTCTTAAAAGACTAAAAGGACAGTTTTGGTTCAATAGTTATGCCTAAGTTTGTATTGTTGAACCACAGTTAAGGTGCCACTGGAAAATCTAGATAGATACAAACAGATTTAACTCAGTGTAAAAAATTACCTGAACATGTCGACTCTGCTTTTTTGTTGAATAAAACGAAAAGAAAAGGAAAAAGTGCCGAATGTAGGAAAAACTTTGAATCATGTCTCAGTTTTATGTTTACATTTAATCACCACATTTTATCACTGCTGCACTTTAAGAAATCGAAATGTCTTGATAGCTGTACTGAACAACATTTTGTTTGGTATACATCCTTTGTACCAAAATGACAATAAAAGTTTTTCTAAGTCTGTTGAAAAGAGTGAATAGATCAGCAGGAAAGCATATCTTGGTATGTTTATAATTTATTTAATATGACCTGCGAAAGGAAAAATTCTTTTAATTTAATTTGTCATAATTTGGTTGTGCATTCTCATTTACTCCTCTACAGAAATAACTTATTTTTTTGTTTAAAACCACATTTTTTTTAATTCTTTCCCTGGACTACAATTGTTTAAAGGATAATTCCGGTTTTTAACACTTTTAGCCCATTTTCTGTAGTGTCCAGGATGAAATCGAATGATCGACACCAAAATTTTGACAATTGGTCCTGTCTCT
>NW_015151123.1:227521-229555 GCF_000732505.1 Cyprinodon variegatus
ATTTGTAGATCGTTTTTGCAGTGCATAAAAAAACATACAAAAATCTGCACTAAATTTGATCCGCTGGACTCCAGAAGCAGTCATGAGGAGGTGTTCTCTTGCTGCAGGACGGTCCTGGGTTCTAATCCCTCCACCTGGAACTGAATGTTTTCTCCAGGCTCTTTGGATCCTCCCACTGAGGGACATACATAACTAGCAGGGATTAGTCGTCTCTAAACTGCCATTGAATAGATGGAAATGACTGATGTGATGGTTTCACATTAGATGGAGGGTTTGTGTGTTTGTCTGTTTCTAGATTTAATAAAATAATAGGAGCAAAGTGTAATTTTGTGTTTGGGTGTTTCATGAAATTAATGCCAATATCAGGTGTTAACAAGTTTCTTGCCTTGAATTAAGGAGCTGTTGTCTGAATCATTCATTGGGTAACAGCTAAGTGACTTAAACAAACACCACACTGCTTTCTGTGAGCCACACCAAAACATGAAGCAACACAGATTTAGGCCTTACTAACAGCCCTGCAGATTATCTTTAAATATCAAATTTAAAAGAGTTACTTTGTTGATAAAATAAGCTGAATAAAAAACAACAAAGTGATTCATTAAGATGTGACACTGTGTACTTTAATGACTTTAATGTTTGTGGTTTTAAAACAGGATCATTCTTGTTCTACACAGTTAATCCATCAGCAGTGGTTTTCTTTTTCGTTTTAAAGCAGCTTCCCACAATGATTTGATCATTTAGAGATTAGCCATAAATCTATAAATGTTTCTGAGTTATTGTCATGCACCTGATGAAGGTGATAATTTTCTAAAATCTGACAGCTATTCTCTTAATTCACAGCCAATTCGTATTTGAAGAAACACTTTATCATCATTAGTGTAATAAAGTTAAACCTTTCAGGTCCAAGCAGACTGCTAATTAAATTTAATGAAAACATTCCATTAACCCACATCACATGTCTGCTCACATTGTTTTTGGTTTTTAAACTACAAGTTCCAACAGTTCATCTATGCAGGTATAATACTACCAAAAATAAAGCTACTGTTGCAATAATATTTTTTAGGGAAGCGCTGGATTCGGCTCTGGTGGGAAAATTTGATAGAAAAATCCATCCGTCCTTCGATTTCTATAGGTTCCTACATGATGCAGACATGAGTTAAAGAAAAATTCTGGTCATATTCCGAATACAAACTTCTGAAGGAAATTATTAAATACTGTTCAATGAATTATAAGTGTTTTTAATTAAGAATAATTTTCATTGAATGTGCTTTACTGGAGGCGTCCATGTTTGTCCAAGAACACTACTGCCACCTACCGGTTTGTGACATAACGGTGCGGTATCGGCTGTTGATCAAGTCCCAGTGCTGAGACTTTTTCTGTTTCTCTGACTGTGACTGGCTGGATGTGCTTCTTTCGTCCTCTGACATGGGATTTGGCTCTGAGCTCTGTCAAAATCATGAGCGCATCATACAGAAATACAAAGAGGTCTCTAAAAAGTCTCAGTGAAGAGTAAAACATGGTGACGGCATGAAAGAGATGCCAAATAGCACCACAAAGGATTGCTGACTGCGTAAATGTGTAAGTTATACATCAGTGTCATTTAAAGGAGAAGTCTGGTCATAATCAGAAATCAAACTTCTGAAAGTACTTTAAATATGAAATTATTACATAATGTTCAATAGAATGTTTTTAAGTAAGAGTAATTTTCATGTGAATGTGTTTTACTGGAGGCCTCCATGTTTGTCAAAGAACACTACTGCCACCTACTGGTTTGTAACGTCACGGTGCGGTATCGGCTGTTGATAAAGTCCCAGTGCTGTATCTGGTGTTTGTCACAACGCGATATTATCCAAGTCATCTTAAAAACATTCTTCCAAATGTTTGCTACATATTACGTGTTTTTTCTCTTGCGAGAAGTTTGATGGTAAATCCTCCCTCTTCAAGTTGGCGATCCAACGACCAACCCGTCCGCGGAGGATCAGGAATCAGAAAGGTGAAATAACTATTTTTTTCCCTTTTACCCGATGTATTCCA
>NW_015151123.1:233037-236038 GCF_000732505.1 Cyprinodon variegatus
CTGGAACTAGAAGAGGAACATGTATTTTATTTAGGACTGAAACAATTCATTGGATTAATAAATTGAAATAATGTCAACAAATTTAGTAATATATTGATCATTATGGAGTATCAAGGCCCTAAAAGATGTCTTTATCTCACAGAGCGACCAACTTAGAGCAAGAATGTCATAATTGAAGGTGATTCTGAATGAGAGCAACTGCATATGCAGGTAGTAGGTTAAAAGGTTTATTAAAAACAAGATAGTGGGTCTGAACAAGAAGCCATATGGTCTGGTCTGGTCTGGTTCTCCTGGGCCTCTGCTGAGAAGATAAGGAGACTGGTGAATGTATGGAAACAGTTGCTGGAGGAATATGCTGGGCTGACACTCACTGTAGAGAGGCTGTGGTCTGATCTTGGGGGGAGTGTCTCCAGTGGTCCGAGTGCTGACCAGTACTCTCTCCCTGGTTGATGGTTCGAGGGTGAACGGGAAGGTGAGCGCAGGTAGGAGGGCTGAGTGGTGGATAAGCCCGAGATCCCTCTCGGGTTCCTGGTTGCATTCAAACGGGGTCTGTGGTTCCATGCTGGGTCTCAGGGTCAGAGACAGAAGAAGGTTCGAGAGCAGAGTTTAGGCTAGGGTTTTGAGTCACAAGAACAAGGTTTTGGTTTGGTCTGTACCAACGCAGAGGCGTTAACGAACTGACGCCCTCCTCCTGGTTCCAGCTCCTTAACAAGGGTGGTAATCAGCTCAGATGTAGTGCACCTGCCCGTCCATCCCTGCTGAGGAGAGAGAGAGAGAAAACCTGGCCTTCACTCAGGGTCCGGAGTATGACAAAGAATTATACCAAAAATGTAAGAAAAAATGTATAAACATTTTCCATTTTAGATAAAACATGTTTTCGTCTGTCAATATCCCCATTCCAGAACTCCTCTACTGCTGCAACAACACTGTATTGTAAATTACAAACATGTTAATCACATCTAATTGTTGGTAGGGACAGGTAGGTCGGTCCAAAGGTTTGGTAGGGACATGTCCCAATGGTCCCTATGCAAACCTACGCCCATGGAGGGCATAATTCTGAAAAGACTGTTGGATTTAGCTTGTTTGGGATCCTTGCTGCTGGTGTTCCCACATTAGGGACTTGACCTGTATCAGGAGACATGACAATATGGCTGGGTGTGGCGTTGGGTACCTTGAATCCCTGCCATGTGCCTCTTGGGGGCCTGAAGTTTCCTGTGCTCCATTTCCTTTGTGTTGGGTGTAATAATACTCCCCAGAAGTTCCTGGTGTCTGTTCCTCCAGGGCTAATGGCGCCTGCGGGACCTGGGTTCACTTTCTTCATGATGCTCTTTGGTGCCGAGTGCTGCAAGGTTTTCACCCTACAGTACGGTGGCAATGGTTGCAAAAAAAGCACTGAGAAAACAAATTACATTTGCAAACATAATTAGCCCTACATAAAAAAAACAAAAATTAAATTCCACAGTCTTAAATATGACTGGATTAAGATGCTGGTGAAGATTCCCAGTTATCCAGGTCATAGTTGTTCCAAAAAAACATTCCACTGGACTTTGTTTCCAAGTTTGAAGATGTATTGATTCCCATCCAGGAAGCTTTTTCAATTCAAAATGTCAGAAATAGTGTTGAGTTCGAGGCTTTATGGAATAGAGTGGACCAAAAACAAAGCCTTGTTTTGGCTGAGAAAACGGGTCATTGGGTTCTTTGTTAGCCTGTAATAACCGATACCTGTCTTTGTCTCTGAAAGGGGGGTAGTTAGGAGGAGATATTGGCCTGGCTGAACAGGGAGGTGCTTTGCTTCCCTGCATGAGGGTGGGGGCTGTAATGATAGCGGAAAGGAATAAACTGTATCCCTTATTGTAGGTTTTTCAAAAGCTGAAATCTGAGTCCACCCCCTCTGTTTAAGTTTTTTTTTATTATTTCTCAACATGTTAAGAATGGGAAGCGAAACGTCTTCCATCTTGGAAACAAAGTCCAGTGGATTGTTTTTTAACTTTTTTGGAATGACTGAATTAAGACATACTGTACACTATGTAGAGTGTTAATTTAACACATATTCAGAGTGGGACCTAATGCACTTGGATTAGTGTTAAATTGAACTATTATAGTGTTACATTGTGTAGAAAAAGCTGAAATTAGCGAATGTAGTTCACCACATTTGTGTAACTTGCGCTTTTTGTAGTTCTCTTTCAGAACGCTGTTGTCCCAAATCGACATCCATGTGTGTTTTCATCAGATAAAAACATTGGGAAGCTAAAGGCTGTCTGATTCGGAACATCATCAGTCCGGATTTCCTGCGAAGATTATTTTCTTACTGTTGACCCCGTGAAAAGTGAAGGAACAAATTTGTTATTTAAGAGTAAGTGGAAGTTGTGAACCCTAAAGGAACTTACGCCTGGTCCTTTAGGGCCACTAGTGGTGTGGCAGGAAGATTATGAATCTATGCATACACACACACATATACATACACACACACATATATATATATATATATATATATATATATATATATATATATATATGTGTGTGTATGTATAGATTCATATATCAAACATTCTTTGTGATAAATTTTAACTGGCTTTATTTATACATAGTTCTGTAGGAGGTATCAGTTCTGCATTCTTTGTGTTGGTTTGTACCCTAAAGTGTCGGTGAAAACCATCCTCCAGCTTGATCGTGATTCATGATGAGGTTTAGGCAGGAATTTCACAAACAGTAGAGAGGAAGAGACGTGGGGAAAGATTCAAAATGGTGAAGTAACACGGTGGTGTTACTTGATCAAAGTATGGCTTCACTCGGTCTGACCTGTAAAATTCCACCGACTTAACAAAATTTCAGCCGTCTCTCCCACTGTGGGACCAGCTATTTACTATTTCTGCCACAATGCCTCCGCTGGTTATGATTCCTCACCATTTTGGTGTCATAATGTCAGATTTCCCCTAAGTTTGTGACGCAAAGTTGATGAGTACAAGAATAACCTCTGAGTCAGTGCATTAAAATTCTGTTT
>NW_015151123.1:236990-248189 GCF_000732505.1 Cyprinodon variegatus
CTTTAAATTTTATTCAGGCAAACATATAATGAAATAACTTTAGAACCATCCATCCATTTTCTCCTGCTTAGTTCTTGTCAGGGTCGCACTGAGGCCGGCGTCTATCTCCGGCAAACTCCATGGAGAAAGACCCTGGGCCAGGAATCAAACCTTCTTGCTGCAAGGCAACAGTGCAAGCCACTGCACTACCGTGCAGCCCTTGGCAATGGCGTAAATATTGGTAAGCAGAGACAGCATTTGCTTACGGGCCCAAAACCTCTTGGGAGCCCCATTGCTGACACCTGGTGGGAGCCCTACGCAATTGTAGACTAGGATGTCTCTTTGCAGAAGTAATGGTGAGAAAAATTCTTCTTAAATCCACCTGATACTGAAGTGACTGACCGGTCCGGATGCCAGATTTCAACATGGTGGTGAGCCATTTAAACATGACACCAATAGCAAAGCAGACAGTGCTACTTTTAACTACTGTTAATAACTATGTTTTGTTCATTAGACAGTTGGTAAAAAATAAACTCATATAATACGTTTCAAACCGTGATAAAAATCTTAAGAACAATGTATTTGAGTATTGTCATGGCGGCCCACATGCAGAAGCACACTCAGAGGCACGGAAAAAGTTTAACAGTTTATTGAAATGAGAAAGCTCAGAGAGACAACACAATAATGTTCTCAGCCAGGGGAGTATCCGGCGGTCTGTTGAACCGGAAGCAGAATCTCTAGGAGGAGATCAGAGTGGCGAGTTCAAGGTCCATAGGAAAAACTGATTGATACAGAAAAGTTGCCTGATAAGAACTCACTGTAGTGGTTAGCGGTTGCTCCTTGGTTCCTGTTTGTGGGGGGCTTGTTCTCAATAGGTGATAACTTGCTGGAGGGCGGACAGGCAGACTTAAGATGGTCCAGAGGAGTAGCGGAGCAGACTGTCATTAGCGTTCCTGAAGTGGACGGTGTACTGATAATGTGAATAGTTACTTTTCCTCAGAGAGACGAACAAAATCCTTTCAAGGCTTGAAATTCCAGGGTTATCCAGAGGAATTGGGGATTATCCTGCCGGAAACCACAAGAGAGACAAAAGGTTAGAACTAGGTGACTCAGAGAGAAAAAACTCAAAGATTAGACTCTCCTAAACTCAGAGGGGCTAGAGAACCCAATACTGGCAAACACTCTGACAAGGAGATGGTGACAGCCTGCTGCTCAAATACTCCTCAGATGGTGATGACCAATGAGCTGCAGGTGTGAGTAGTTGAGAGCAGGAAGAGGCCCTTCAGGCCAACAGAGGAACAATGGCACCATCTGGTGGATGCAAGGAGACACTGAAAAGAGAACACGAAACAACCCCCACAAACTGGAACCCTAACAAGTATATTATTTTTTACATTTCGACTTGGAATTATGGGTAACCCAGAGTGTAGATTAAAACCATAACCGTTATGTACAATGTTTTAGCGATGATGGATACCAAAAAGAGATACTTAAGCAGATTCCACAAAAGAAAAGAAAAGAGGAGCAGCTGGAAGAACGGAAAAAAATGTATAAGCATCTCCCTGAAATTAGTTTTTGGAACTTGGGATGTCTGTAACATGTGGTGGTGCGCTGTCACCAATGGTTCCATTCAACGTGCGCAGTCAGTATTTTTCCGTATGTGATGTGGGATCATATACTACTGAGAATTGAATAATTGTATCTTCTTGGCCGATTTATGAAAATGTCACCTTATCCTGAACCTTTATCACGTGTTGTACTTCAAATGGGGCCCACCCAGATAATGTTGCTTACCTATTGTTGTGTCATTACGCCATTGGCTCTTGGGTATCAATATGTTATCAAATATAGATGTTTTCTTCGATTACAAGTCAAAAAACACATTTTCATGAATTAGACATTAGTTAAAAGAGAGAAGTTTCTCCCCCTGTGCCGATTAACTGCTAAAAAAGCTACTTCATCCTAACTTTCAGGCTGAATAATCTTCACCTCTTCCTTATCGGAGAAAGTGTGCATTTTTTTTACAGTAGTAGGTAGGTGCCTCCTGGATGGGGCAGCTTTATGTAGATATTCTCCAACAGCTTGTTTTCCTGCTCAGGAAGGAGCTGCTGCTGCTCAGACAGCAGAACTCATGAGGATTACTCAGAGATGCATTAATCAAGCAAAATAGCACTTTGTCCCTGATTTTGATGAAGTAATACCATTATAACATAGCTAAAAGCTAAAAAAAAGTTACATTTTGCATGAAATAGACCCTGTAAAGTCACAAGAGAATAAAAAGTCTTTGATGACGTTTAAACATTTTATCAGTTCATATATGTTCTTTTTTATATTTTACAAATGTCCGCTCTTAGCTTTGGTAACAAACTAGGATTTTGTTGTTTGGTTTTTATACTTTTGTTGTTGCTTCTATAAAAATTCATTGTCATTTTATGCTTTTTTTTTTGTTTTGTTAAAATGTTCTGTCTTTGAATAAAGAAAAAAACAAATAGGAACAATATCCATTCTAATTTACTTTAAATTAAATGTCTAATTTCAATGTCTTACACTGATCAAAAGATGCTTAATTATTTTCTTAGTGTCTGAACTGTGAGAGGGAATAATTTACAGTGATATTTGGAGTACACTGCAAAAAATGTAAATCTTAAGTCATTTTTTCTTAAAATAAGTGCATTTATTCTTGGATTGAGGAGGTAAGTGAGAAACTTTGCCAATGGAAAAAGATAATTTACCTTTAAAATAAGAAAAAAACAATTGCATTGTCTTATTTCAAGTGCATTTTATCTAATTATCTTATTTTAAGAGTAAGAATACTCATTCCATTGGCAATTCATCTTACTTACCTTTAAAAATTAAGGGTAAATACACTTAATTTAAGATATCTTTACTTATTTCTAGATTATTTTTGCATTGTATATTTTTAAAATAGGTTAAATGAGAAAAAAGGGGCAACTTCTTGTTTTATGATATTTTCAGAACAGTTTCTAATAATGAAGTTTAGTTTGATGATATAAGAACAGAAGAACGGAAAGTATCAACAACAAGCAGAGTGGTGTGGTTTCTGCGGTTAGCTTCCAGTTCTGCTCCTCCTCTGCACCTCAGCTCAGGAAAACCAATCTTTCACAACTGGCGCCCCAGGTCTCCTGTCCATCATGGCCCTGCCCCCCCCACCACCCGCTGAGCCCAGGCAGCATAAAGGAAGCAGCCGCCTGCAGGAGACTCAGAGGCATTTCTGAGCTGAAACAGTGAAACCTTCTGATTTATGCTCAGGATTTAACGACTGAGACAGGCAGGTGAGGAGTTTCCTTCTTTCTCATGTTTGACTTAACAAAACAAAGTTTTGCTTATTGGTAACTTTTCAATAAAATAACCAAATCTTAAAAAGATGTTTTCATGGTCCTCTGTTAACATTTTGCTGTATCTTTGATGTTTTTCACACACAGACAGTAATCTATCAGAGATGGGGCTTCTGAACATCACTGTGATCCTCGTTGTTCTTCTCACAACAACAGCCGCTAAACCAGTAAGACGAACCACAACAGCACTGCTATAATATTCCTCTGTCCTGGATATCATTCATTGTGCCTTTTTTTATTGTTCTGGATCAGTTTGGAGACACTTCTCCCAGGGTGGGGCTGCAAAACAACCTTTTATCAGTAGAAATAGAAGTAAATGTGATTTTAAGCATATAAAATGAATAACGATCAACTTTGAAAGCCTTTAGGAAATTAAGACCACCTTCCCTCTCCACTGTTATTTTGCCTTATTTACAGACTTTGTTTGTACAATGTGTAATGGTCCTAACACAACATTTTGTTTTTAACATTGGCTGGGACATTTCCCTGCCTTTCTCCTCTGTTGTTTTGAGCTGATGCTGTGTTTGGAATATTGTCTCCTTAACAACCTGGTTTGAACGATGCTTTAGCATCATTTTTAATGGTTTCATTTGTGTATAATCTTTTTTTTTTACTTAGAGACAATCAAAATGTGACACAGTAAACTTAAACCCTTTTACAGATTTATCAGCCAAAATAGTTCCTCCTCTAAGGTCATTTCTGTTGGTTATAAACCTTAGCAAACATTTTAAGACTAGAAGTTTCTGCTTTACCACTTGCTTATAGTTGTACTTTGAGATACCCATCAAGTCATAGTGCATTATAGTGTCCTGAATAAGGACAAATCATCATACTTCCACCGTCATGCTTGAAGATGTTATGTGGTGATGGGCTCATATGCTCTACTTGTTCTTCTGCAAACATTTTGTTCATTATGATCAAACATTCCTACTTTGACCTCATTCAAACTTCAATCAATCTGGTTTGGTTTGCAGAGTCTTTCTTTCATTCATTCCTCCAAAGCAGCCCTTATTGTTCAGTTTTTTTGTTCAGCTTCCATCACCTTTTCAGAGCAGAGGCGGCTTTTTAAACGCATTGTCGTTTGCTGTTCAAAGGCGGTTAATTACCACACAAGGTAAAGCAGTGCAGTGGCGGTTCTAGAATATTTTCATAATGGTGGCCAGGCAGGGACCAATGTGCTCCGAAGGGGGGGGGCGATAATGATTTTACGGTTAATCTATACTGATCACAATAGACCAACAGGAAAATAAACAAATGAATCTATTTTCATGTATTTACCTAATAAATCACTAAAGATGGATACATTTTTATGATAATAAAGCTACAACTTTAGAGTTCTAAATAATTTATGCATTAAATAGGTTGAGCAGTTAATCTTTATCTTGAGTCACGGAGAAGACTCCTAAATGACTGCAGTGATAAAATCTCCCCCATAAAACATAAAAAACTAATTTTCAGTTCTTTTTAACTGTAGTATTTTGTTGTGAATAATTATATGCTGGATTTTTCTTGTTAAATGCTCAAATGCTTTGTTTTCTTTTTTGGGTTGATATGCTAACCCTAAAATGTTAAAGTAGGATATTCCACATGATGATGTCACTGCTGCCACCTTCTGGTTAGGAGGAGAACTGCTTGATCCTGGGGAGGTGAATTACATCCACAAAGGAACACCAAATCACCTCATCCTAATCACATCCAGCTTAGTGATTGGGCAGGGGTGGCCCTGGGCCCCTTAGCCCCCCCACCCACCTCCATTATATTCAGAGTGAACTGCCTTTGGACCTTGCAATCAAAAAACAAAGTCAGATGAAGGAGAAGCCACTACTGTGTGTGTCTGAAGGTTTTTTTTACAAGCCTGAAATCCTCAGTCAACCTTTTTTATTGCTAACTAGAATTGCTGGTGCTAGATTTGAACCACTTGTAAGAGTTGGAAGTAGTTTGACATTTATCTGAGCATTGCATACTCTGATTTTCATTTCTGTGAATAATATTTCCTTCTGTAGAAAGACAGACTTGAGATAAAGTTGAAAGAGCATTTGTTGCCCTTTTTGGGAATAACAAAACGGTAAAAAAAAAAAAAAAAAAAAATTAACGAACCCAAAAAAAAAAAAATCAACTAACAAAACCGCCCAAAAAGCAAAAAAAAGGGCCAAAAAGAAGAATCAAAAAAAAAAAAAAAACCCACCATATTTGCTTCATCTTAGCTTATTGAATAATCAAAGTGTGGTTGGCCACCATTTTTGACCAATCATTATCATCTAAATAAGAAATCTCCTCAAAAGGTCAGAAATCCAAGGAAAGAGTTATCATTTGTTGACCTTATCCAACAAGTTACCCTGGTTTTCCTTTGCCTTCACAGATGAGCCGCAGGCAAGACGCCGACATTCCTGATAAACACCATCCACGGAGATACCTGGCAGAGCTAGCTGAAGGCTCCAAGGAATCTTCCGAGGAGTCTTCCGAAGAGGAGACTGAGGAAACAGAAGAAGAGGAGGAGGAAGAAGTCGTTGTTGAGACCGAAGCTGCCACCATCCCCCCCTTGCTGGTCATGACCACAGAGGCCATGACCGCCATCACCTCAGGAGACGGCAGTGTGATCACCCCCGAACCGGACACGGCGAACACGGTTGGACCGGTCATCATGGTCCGTGACACTACGCCGGGGCCGGCGCTGACGGACATGACCCCCGATGTCATGGTGACAGATGTGTTTCAAACATCGGTCCGTGCCACAGAAATAAGGGGGGACATTTAAAGCAACTAAACATTTATTCATTTGGTTTCTTTAACATTCGCTCCTCTAGAGGCTGCTTGGGAAGTTTTGAAATCAAAGTTATTTGTCCTGCCTGGTTTATTTTGTGGTAGATGTAAAGAAATGACCAAATATATCATATAGAAAGACATTTTTCCCAACAACAAAGTGCTGCCACTGAGTACATACTTGTATGGTATGAAAATCCCTCTTTATTATTTAGATAAGCAATGTTTACATGTGTTATTTACCCTATTTCTAATGTACTGTATCCTCTAGACTTGCGGTGCTTTCACTGTCAAGCAGAAGCCTTGCTTTCGTACTGTATAAACTACTTTAACAGGTTAATGATAAATCACAAAAAATATGTGTTGGCATGTCAATCTTTGGAGACTTGTAATTCTTAACTGTAATTAAAGTGAATTAACTTTTTTTTTTAACTTTTCCTTTAAAGATTTGCTGATTACTGTACGAATATATCAATGCAAGAAAGCAGAAAGCATCCAGAGTATGTAGCCCGCAGCTGGATGGTGGCTGGGTGTGTCTGAATTTTTAACACCGACATAGAGTTCCTGCCACACTGTGGATTATGGGTTGTAAATTTATCTGTTACCCTGATTAAACACGGCTGAGACAATGCTAACATGTTGTTGACTGGTTTTCTTTTGTTGCTTGGAAGGTTTCATGTTGGTTTCTGGATCTTATTATGCACTTAGGACCTAAATATGACTGCTGACTAAATCCATGCACAACAAATTCAATTCAATTCAGTTTATTTCTATAGCGCCAATTCACAACTCATCTTCATCTCAAGGCACTTAACAGTTCAAAGGGATGCAAAGCTCATGTTTTCACAGCCTATTTAACAAGTCCTGCCAACTAAAAAAATAGAACAACACACAAACACCAAAAAGCAGGCAAATGAAAAATGCTGCAAGTAGCAAAAACAACTAAAGGTTAAGAAAAGCTTCCAACAGGCACCGCATAATGTGCTCCTGACCACCAGTGGGGAATTCAATTCAATTCAGTTTATTACTATAGCGCCAATTCACAACACATGTCATCTCAAGACACTTTACAGTTCACCAGATCATAGAGTGAAATGATTCAAAGTGTTCTATCTAAGGAAAACCAGTTGATTGTTTCGACTCATTGACTCAAATGCAATCCCTCATACTAAGCATGCTTGTAGCGACAGTGGAGAGGAACAACTCCCTTTTAACAGGAAGAAACCTCCAGCAGAACCAGGCTCAGTGTGAGCGGCCATCTGCTGAGGCCGACTGGGGTTCAAGGAGACGGAAGCAGAGATACAAAAAGCAACTGTAAAAGGCGGCCCCGTCCAGGAAACACACAGCCAGGCAGACGAGCTCCGAGCCAATCCCCGTTTCAAAGGAGGAAGAGAGCAAATCCAGCCAGTCACTGTCAGAGAAACAGGACTACACTGAAAAACAGGCTGATCTCCAACATCTATAAACAAAGGTGTTGATGGCAGCAGCACAGCTGATATTTCCCTCCAGGATGGAGTCACACTGGAAAAAAATTAAATCTAGATCAGTATTTTTTTCTTTAAATAAGTGCATTTGTTCTTGGATTTAGGAGGTAAAAGAAAAATTTTGCCAATGGAACAAGACAATTTACATTTAAAATAAGAAAACACAATTGCATTGTCTTATTTCAAGTGCATTGTCTTATTATAAGAGTAAAAATACTCATTCCATTGGCAAACCATCTCATTTACCTACTCAAATTAAGGGTAAATACACATATTTTAAGACATTTTTACTCATTTCTAGATTGTTTTTCCAGTGAGAAACAGACGAGGCAAATCTACTATGAGAAAAAGCAGAGAGAGCAGAACATTAGAGATTAAACTAACAGATTCTGCAGAGTGGGAGAATGCTGTAGAGATAGAATGAAGCAGAATGATGAAAAAGGGGTCCCTATATCCTCCAGCAGTCTAAGCCTATAGCAGCATAACTATAGAGATAGCTCAGGATAACCTGAGCCACTCTAACTATAAGCTTTATCAAAAAGGAAAGTTTTAAGCCTAGCCTTAAAAGTAGACAGTTAGTTAGTTAGTAATTTATATATAATAGATGAAGAACTAAAATAATTATGTTCAGTTTATATATATATATAAATCACTCAATGGTAGGATGATGATAACATCCAAAGCAGATGGTCTTTTTTGTGTGTCACATCTGCCTGCCGTGGGATCATAGCAATATTGTTCAGAGCTACTGGCAGACATCCTTATGCATCAGAGCAGCAACGGACCAAAGTAAAACCTCAACTTCTAGAAAAAAGCCAGAATTATTGTGTTTCAAATCGAAGCTTTTTAATAGTGAGGATTTACAGCCTAAAGTGGTCAGCCTTGTCAACATCTAGTCAGACTGAACCAAAAACATATCTACTTTGCTCCAGAAAAATCAAAAGTCCTGATCGAATTCAGATCCAACATGATGCCCACAAGAAGTTTATCCAGGTCCAGTGTCCTTTCACTGTAACATCCGGACACACCACATGCTGAGCAATCTGGTGTGTTCTGCTCGTTCTCAGCAGGACTCTGAAAAATACCATTGCAATTGCTTCTAAGGGCTCAACTTGATGTGAAACTAGTTGTTGTTTGCACAATCACAGCAATGAACACCTTCTACTATATTTTTATCAGCTTACTTTTCAGAGGCAGCAGAAAGGATAAGACTTGCACAAGCCACAACATGATTAACCACTGATGGGTTTAGTAAATAACTTCAATCCAGAAACGTGTGGTAATTGTGTTCTTGCTGATCTTACATTGGCACATAACCCTCTACCAGCAGGCACTTTTTGTTACATGGTAAGAATTCTAGGCCCCTTAGGGTCTGACTATTCAGGCTACGGTTGATTCAGCATAATCCTTTAGCTGGTTACTTTTTCGTTTTCTCAGATTTTACACTGGAAAAAAACAAAATCCAGGTAAGTAATCTCTTCTTAAAATTAGTGCATTTGTTCTTAAATTGAGGAGATAAAAGAGACATTTTGCCAATGGAACAAGACAATTTACATTTAAAATAAGAAAATACAATTGCATTGTATTTCAAGTGCATATAATCTAATTATCTTATTTAAAGAGTAAAAATACTAATTCCATTGGCAAATCATCTCATTTATCTACTCAAATTAAGGGTAAATACACTTAATTTAAGACATTTTTACTCATTTTTAGATTGTTTTTGCAGTGTATATTATTTACAGAAAATCTAAATACACAGAAATAGATGACAGTGAGATTCTGAGAAGTCTTCTCAACCAACATATTCTCATTATCAGTTCGTATGAAATCGTACGAAAAGTTATGCACACTATTTCGTACGTTTTGGACGTTTTTCCTTAAAAAACCAGATCAGTGCGCATGTGCTGGCAGACAGAAAAAAAAGCAGATCCGCGGAAGGATGTAAAACTGGGAAAAACAGTGCAATAATCACTTATTCATGTCTCTAACTACTTTGCTTGCTGTTTTATATCTTAGGGTTAAGGTCAGGGTTAGGGCTAATTGTAATTTATATTCTATGTTCTTGAATTGTGCGTAAGATGCGCATATGACGAAAAAAACGTCCAAAACGTACGAAATTACGGTGCATAACTTTTCATACGATTTCATACGAAATTTTTAGAGTCACAAGCTAAAAGTTGTTGACTTCTATTCACTTTAAACGTACATGCAGGGTATTTATTCTCTAAAAAGATTACCTAAAGGAGAGGGCTCCACTGCAAACTGTAAGATAATAAAGAAAAAGGGCTTTTAGTTTTAACTCCCCCTCCAATGAAAACAGACGGTTCAAACTTCCTGACTCTACAGGGCAGCAGCTTTAACTGCAGTTATAAAAGTCAATAAAAGATTCTCTGCATTAAAACAGGTAAGAGTTCAGGGGATCACCGCTTTGCTACCTGAAGATCAAGTACAGAAGTGTTCATAAAGCTTTTTACTAGCCTCTAAGAGCATTCAGAGCATTTTAGGCCAGATTAAATGTCATATAGATACAATAGATCGTTTAGGTGTCAGGTTGAGTGGAGGTTTAAAGAGGACCCAAGTGCAGAGATGGAAGCTGAGCTGGTTTCATGCAGATTTAATAACAACAGGTGGTAACTGAAGCAAACATCTAAAAGTAAGAAAACAAAGAAAACCAAAATCTAGGAGACATCAGGGAAAACAAACATAAGGAGCTTGAAAACGAGAAGGAAACAGCACTGAGGAACTGCACGGGGAGAGTATATATGGAAGATTGAACAAAGACTGGGCTAATGAGCTGATAAGGAACAGGTGTGGATGGAAGCATCTAGAAGGGAGCTAGAGTAAGGAGACTGACACAAGGGGGCAACACATGGTAAACAAGAAATACATAAGAACTAAAAAAAATAACCAAAACAACAAGAATTGAAAGCAATGACATTGAAAATACAGAATGATTCAAAATGTAACAAAAAACTCAAAAAGAAAACTTAAACAGAACTAAAAAGTGCAAAATCAAGACATTTGGGGGCAGTATTCGGCTAATCAAGTTGAAGAAAAAAAGAAAGTCTGCATCACCAGAGATATTCTTTAATGCATGCATGCTTTGAATCAGTTCTTTAAACTAAATCATTAAAATTATTATTTATCAGGTGTTCAGAGTCACAGAAAACTGTCCTGATGGGGACAGCTTCCTCATCTGTTGTATAAGTCACACTGAAGTTCCATTCCTGAGCCGCCCGCTGACCACGACTGAACTGAGAGAAATCCATCAATAAAGTGATTCGATTCAGTGAGGTCACTACAAACATTTGTCAGTTTGTTTTGATAAATCTTTCAAAAGAGACACAAAATTTCTCTGATAGGGTTCTTATTAGTTGTTGTTGTTCAGGTGTTTTAATGTAATGGTGTGCACACACCTTTCTAGGTCTCAAAGCAGCCCCACCACACATCTTAAAAATCTTTTTCACAATTTGCGCTACCACTCTTCTTCTACTCAGGTGCATTTTTTTTTTTTTTAATCATATGCTCTCTTCATGTTTTGGCCTAAAAGTACCGAGACCGGTGCCTATCTCTGTCAGTCTACGGCTGAGAGGCAGACTTCACAGGTCGCCAGTCTG
>NW_015151123.1:249271-251613 GCF_000732505.1 Cyprinodon variegatus
AAATACAGCAGCTAAGAATAAACAGGCATTTAGGCTGAACCTTGCAAAAAATTTAGATAAGTGTTTGTTTTCTTGTATTGAGGAGGTAGGTGCAACATTTTGCCAGTGGTACCACACATTTTACATAAAAAAAACAATTGCATTTTCTTATTTCAAGTGCATATTATTTAATTATCTTATTTTAAGAGTAAAAATACTCATCGTATTTGCAAATTATCTTATTTACCTCCTCAACTTAAGGGTTAATACGCTTAATTTAAGAAATGTGTACTTATTTCTAAAATTATTTTGCAGTGTCGCAGCCCTGGTTTGTCAATTTCTGACTTTTGCAAGAGCCTAGAAGAGTAAAATGATTAATATCAAGCAGAAACCTTTAAAGATATTAGTATATGGGGACTAAAGAGGTTTTTTCATATCCATATTATTTAAAAGCTTACTGAAAATATTTAATTTTGTTTTATGAAGTTCCAATTGGTTCAGGATTCATGTCTCTTCTGAAAAAAAACACAAAAAACTTTAGTGATCCATCCCCATCTAGTGGAGATATTCAGGTATTGCAGTGTGTTTTTCTAAATCCATACATTTCCCCAGCAGAGTGCTTCTCGACCTCAACTTGTTTTTTGTTTTGGTTTAGTAACATTTTTTAATCCTCAATACCTTTTGTTGTTTCTTTCCGATTTCTGTTTACACATAAACCTAAATGATGTGAAGAAAACCTTCTAAAAGATCTCCTGATTTCAGTGGACTCATAGATCTTCTCTATATAATCTTACTGTTCCTTGAAACATTTTTGTCGACTCATATTTCTTCCTTTGGGGGGTTCACAGCTGCAGTTTGAAAGCTGAATGGACCGAAGCCTCTAATCAGTGTGACGTTTTTATGTGTCTATGTTGTGTTGAAGATGAGAAAAGGACAGAAAAAGAAAAGATAAAGTTAGAAAAAGACCAGTAGCTTCGTCTGTCCTGGTTGTTTTATGGCACAGATGGGACTAAAACTAGACAATGTTCTATATCATTATGCATAAATATCTCTGAGCTGTCTGGGTTTGCTCATCAAACTTTGAAAGTTCTCTTCTGGTTTCATTTCTTTTCTTGCTACATTTCTTCCTACTCAGCATGACCATCATTACATTTATCTTAGCTATAAAAATAGGTACAAGTAAAGGAGAAAGATAGGCCACATGGGTAAATAAAATAATGTCCTCAGCAATGAGGAAGATTTCATTAAAAGCAGCTTAAGTGGTGGACCAGCTGATTGCTACAACTATTATTTTGACTAATAGAATAGATAAGAATAAAATAGAAAAGAAAATAATAGATTAAAATAGCATAGCATAGAATAGAATACAAAATAATAAAATATACCATTATGGAATAAAATAGAATATAATAGAATAAATCTTTATGTCTGCCTTGGTGGAAAATTTTCTTTTTTCGCTGCAAAAACAATCTAGAAATAAGTAAAAATATTTTAAATTAAGTGTATTTACCCTTAATCTGAGTAGGTAAATGAGATAGTTTGCCAATGGAATTAGTATTTTTACTCCCAAAATAAGATAATATGCACTTCAAATAAGACAATGCAGTTGTATTTTCTTATTTTAAATATAAATTGTCTTGTTACATTGACTAAATGTTTCTTTCACCTCCTTAATCCAAGAACAAATGCAGTTATTTTAAGAAAAAATGACTTATCTAGATTTTGATTTTTAGTGTTCACCTTATTTTTTGACACATTTGTTTTGACACGTTTGTTTTATATACTCCTAATTTTAAGCTTAGCCAAATCCAGGGAGGAGAAAAGGAATATACTTCTATTTGATTAGTGCAGAGGTAGCCTCTAAAGCGGCAAATAATTGCACTTACGGCAATTGTGAGGTAAGACAAGTTTATTTTTACAGCAAAATCCAGTAAAAGGACAATTTAAAGTGCTTCACGTTTATTAAACAATATAATAGAAGAAACATAAAAGCAAATAAAGCAGGTAGTAAAACAAATAAAACAGTTTGACCACAACCTTAAACTGATAATACCTCAGTTAGCAGTTTAACTTCAACATTCAAAGGCATCTCTAAAGCAATGAGTTCCGGATTTCAGGATGGGTGGGGACAGGTGGGCTCTCCTCATCCTCTGGAAGAAGTAAATGCGCTTCTATTCCCTTTTGACCAGTGAGGTGGTGTTTCCAGTCCAGGTGAGGGTGTCTGTGATGTGCACCCCCAGGAATATGGTGCTGCTGACCACCTCTACACCTGAGCTGCTGATGAGCAGTGGAGCGTGGTTAGTTCCTGAAGTCCAAGATGATCTCCTTGGTCTTCTCCACATTCAGGATCAGGCTGTTATCTC
>NW_015151123.1:253969-267540 GCF_000732505.1 Cyprinodon variegatus
CGAGTGAAATCTTGAAAGCTCGCGAGATCAGGATGGTCTCACGAGGCTACCCCAGAACCACCCAAAACCCCTTATATGTGCGTGTTCACAGATTCATGTTCTGTTCAAGCTGGGTTGAGTTAGTGAGTTGATAACCAGCTTGTTTGTACCACTGATCCTGATTGCCGTTGTTGTGAGTTGGTTAAACTGGATAGGCTGGAAGTAATCCTGCAACGTTGAGGTCACTTTGTGGGATCTGGTGCTGAAATTCTATTCAGGCTCAAAATGAGAGAATTGCAAACACTATCAGGGCATAAACTATCAGGATCAAATGGTTTTATTGTTCTTTTCTATTTACTGTTACATCATACTCTCTCATACAAATGAAAACAAAAAACTTAAACAGAAAGAGTAATAAACAACCCTTAACTTTTATATGAAAACATTTTTTATTAATATCTTAGAAATGGTACAATATGATACATTACAGTAAACATTGCTGAAAACATCACCATGTAGTGAAGGTAGGCACTGTGCAAATAAACAAGACTGTGTTTGAATGTATACATATGAATGCTGAATTTTTACCCAACTAACGTCTATACTGCAATGCAAATGAATCTGTCTGCATCCTTTCATCCACACCAGAAAACATGTATAACGGCGAGCGAAGAAGCTTCAGCCACACTGGCTGCAAATGTGCGGCTTTAAAATCAAGTTTTCTTTTCTATTACACAGAAAATAATACTCCAACGAAAAGATTCATTATCCTTTATTACCAAAGCTCAGAAAACAATAGTTAGCAAATAGCAGTTATCAAATGTTAATTGCACTGTGTGCTGGTGTAGACAAGAGGATTTAACCTTGTCTGTTGTGTTGCAGTTTTGACTTTTAGCCCTGCAGTAACAGGGTTACTGCAGGGGTTAACACCATGAGGTTGGTGAAACCTGTAGCAGGTAGCAGTCGCCATTTTGAACATCCTCTGTTCTCCCCTCAGGGACCAAGCATGACGTTTCTCGACACACCACAGAATGCAGGAGGTATTGCTTTGTTCTAAAAAAACACACAGCAGTAAGGTTGGTTTGTGTACAGATTGTCAGAAATAATTGGATAAATAATGTTGGAGAACATTAGAGATAGAAATAATAATGACGCTGTGGTTTTCCCTGTTTGACTCTGCAGTTTTAGTGGCCTCATGAGAGGAGAGGGAGAGGTCTTTACTCCAGGATGCAGCTCTTTATGTGACGATTACACCACCGTCCACCAGCCTTTCCCAATGCCTTACTTGGCGGTGACAACTACCGGCGCATCAGTGGTGTTGTCGGGTCCCGCCCCTTCTTCATCCGAGTCGCTCTCCACGCTGTCGTCTTCATCTGAATCAGTGTCAGCAGCTCCAGGCGTGGCGGTGGCCTCCTCGCTGCTCTGGCTCTCTTCATCCTCAGACTCTGCGCTGGCACTGTCGCTTGGGGAGCTAGCTCCTTCCTCTTCCTCCTCCTCCTCTGGAGTGCTGCTGCTTTCGCTCTCGTTGGTGGTGGAGGAACCGCTGCTGGCGTTCTCCTCCTCTTCGGGGAGAGCGGCCTGCCGGGGACTGACGTTCTGGTCCTGAGAGATTCCGGAGGAGGCATCCAGGCCCTGGGTCTCCACCTCTGGGGTGCTGGTGTCCTCTTCAATGAGGTCAGAGTGGATCTGAAAAGCCTGAAAGTCACACGAAGTATAAAGTTATAAAAAATGTCCGCAACAGCAGTGAAAGGGATCAGCCTGCTGGGCAATATAAAATCTGCCTGGTATTAAAAGTCAGTCTTAGATATCTGTAAAGACAAAACATATCATCTATCAGACATAAAACTACTTATAAGCCTGTGAGACTCCAGAAAACTCAAATGTGAGCCATTATGCACACATTGGAAAGTGGTGAATCCTCCCAGTAGTGGTTAACCTCACAAAGTTACTGGAAGTGACAAATGGACTCAAAACCACAGAAAAATGTCTAAAGCATTTTTTTGTAAGGCAGAGAGGCAACTATCTGGGGCGCCATCTGCTGGACATGGTGCAGAATTGCAGAATAAAAAAGATACGCTTGATACATACATACATTTAATATATTTTTAGTTACAGTATTTTAAGTATTCTTATCTTTCAGGTTTTAATTTATTTTTTATTATTTTGCCTTTCACAGTTTTCATACCTTTGAGTTTTTCTCTTGATTGTGCAACTTTATGTTGCTTCTGATTTTGCACCCATCACATTTGCACACAATTTGAGGTTTTTGGTTATTTTACTATTTTAATTATATCTATCCAATTTATATAAAGTCTTCAATTTATTGCATTTAATTTTTTTTGTAAACATTTAAGATAAAAATATAGACAGATAGAATTATGAAGAACTGGACTTGTTTTTGGGAAGGGTGCAAGCTCATAACTGCAAATATTGGGCTGTAAACAATAGGTGGTTTTTATTGTTATAAGTGAACTGGCCCATGGGTTAGTCATTTGTCATTTGTTGCCTTGTATTTGTTAACCTGAAGAAAGGAATTCTATTCTGCATTTATTTATTTATGTTTTTTTCATTAAAGGAATAACTTTTAAGGACAATAAAAAAGCAATGTTATTTTTTAAATGAAAACCAGAAGCCTAAATAATGAGGCAGTTACACTGCAATTATATTTTATCTGTTTTACCCAGTGGCGGTTCTAGACCAAATGTTCCAGGGGGGCGGGGACAAAAAACAAAAAAAAACAGGCTAGCTAGTCAAATATATTAAAAGAGCTGAATGAAGTGAAATTTCTTCAATTAGGTTTAATTAAAATTATATGTCTTCTAACTGAAAATATTTATGTTTGGCTCAAAAATATTCATTTGAATTATCGTTAAAATTTAAAATCAAAATCCCTTAACATAGCAAAAAAACAACTCAAGAAACTGCAGCTAAATAAATATATATAAAAAAAGATCAAATAAAGCTAATATTTGGAATATTAGGTCAATATGCATTCATAATTTTGGAATTTTATATATTTTTAACTTAATTTAAGTTAAAATTATAGTTTTCTACAAAAATCAGAATTAGAACTCAAGGAAAACTGATAAATTCAGCTGTAAAACATAGAGTCTTTTTTAAAATTTGTAAAAAAAAAAAAAAAAAAAACAACAGATGAAAACGGGGATCCTATCTCAATATCACTGAAGCTATCAACTTATGGTTTTTGAATAATTAGTAAAACAGAATTTTTTTAAGAAAAAAAACTAACTAACTATCAGAAACCATTTCTCCTAGTATTATGTCTTTAGTACAGGGGCCACAACAGGGGCCAGGACATGATCTACAGGGGCACTGGCCCCCGTTGGCCCCTGCCTAGAACCGCTCATGGTTCTACCACCACAAAAACAAGATGTTTCTTCTCAAGGGGCTATCCAATTATAATAAATTAATTTACAGGTGTTTAACACTGACTGCCACCATTTAAAGGATTAATTGGCGGTTGCCATGAGCCAGAATACAAAAACCGTCCCAACAAACTACTTTTTTCCTTTACTGAAAAATCAGGAAATTAGCAGAAAACTTTATCGATTGGAGATAATGTTAAAAATCATTAGTCTTACTCTTAGCAGCCCGGGTAGCAGGATTGTAAAACAGTGATCTAAAGCGCTGTTATATCTGATCAGCCAAATGTAAGTTTTACTGAGTAGCAGCAACTTTTAGCTTAGTTAAAAACATATGACTGTAAATATACAGTCATATTTTTTTATGTATTTATTACTGTTTTCAAGGCTGCAATTTAAAAAAATGAAATTGTCTAGAGCTGTTCTAAATTAAATTTATTTTTTGTTTACACTCGTGTATAAAAAATGACAAAATGTATCTGTCTAAGTCTAAGTTAGCTCTCGTGTTTAGGGGAAACCGGACAGCAGTAAAGTACGGCTCTGGGTCATGTGACTCGCACAGTAACGGATCAGATCCTAAGTTGACGAGGTCAGTTGCTTTAGAAGAGCAGCCTGAATAGAGCCATGATATGCTGAAAAATAACCTAATATATTTCAGTAATATGGCATGAATTTTGATCCGATATTGTAACATGCAAAGAACATGTTGTAAATACAATTAAAATAAAATGCAATTCAGTAAAATGTGAAAATGTTCTTATTAAAAAAGGTTTTAAGTTTTTATTTATTTTTCAGATTTAGTTTTTCAAATCCCATTCTTTTGAATTTGCATTTAACAGATCATATTCTGTTTACTTCAAGGCCAATAGAAACTCTTAATGCACTCGTTAACCAATGCAAATGTTGTTGCTGACGTCCAACGGACCAATAGAAATGCGTCTTAGCTCATGGCTCCAGAGGAAACCCCGCCCTAAAAGGCAGAGAATATCTGATCTGAAAAATGCAAGTTTTAAAAAAATGCAATGCATAAAACTCAATCTGAAAAAATAAAATATGAATAAATAATTCTAAAAAATGAAATCCTCCTTTTTTATTCCTTTTAAAAACATTTTGAAAAAATACAATAAAATCATAAAAAAATGAGAACGTACACTCATAACCTTTTTTGATTAAGACATTTTTCAAAGTTTCATTCCTAGGTTGCATTTTCTTTTTTAGGTTTCTGATTACAAAACTTGTTATTTGCTTGCAAAAATAATGAAACAAAATTCAGACCATACCAATAATTCAAAACTGATGAAGCTTTAAGTTTTAAACACACACACACAAATAAAACCCTCATAATAATCTCCTTGATCCCATAGGTTTTGGGAAAGTGATCTTTAGACGGAAGAGAGCTTTAATTTACTTATTTATTCTCTTCAAACAAGACTAACCTGTCCCTTGTAGAGTTTGGGGGATTTCTCCACCTCGTTGCCACCAGTCATGTCGTAGGCCACCTTCTTTCCAACAATCTCATAAGATTTGTAGGGGTTGGGAGCCTTGTGGTAGGACTTCTCTTCCACATAGTAGATGGACTTGTAGTCATCAGGGTATCCTCCCAAACTGTCACCGCGGCCAGCATCGGGATCGGTGACGATGGTCGGGACGATGTATTCTGGAGTGGTTTCCGGCTCGACGGTGCCAGGTGTGGGGGTGACGGTGACGGGCACCGGGGTGGATGACTCACCCGACTGTGAGTCGGAGTCAGATTCCTCCTCGTCTGTTTCCTGTTATTGCATAGATGAAGACAAAGAACCAGAAAAGATAAGTTTTGTCATGGTCTTGTTTCTATTGTGCTTTACTTTGCTCTGTTTCCTAGTCTTATTGGTTTAATTCCTTTTTTGTTGTAATTTCTAGATTTATGTTAGTTCTCGGGTTTTTCTGTTGTTTTCTTTTGTTGCCCTCTTGTGTGTAAGTTCCTTTCCGCTTGGCTCCCTCGTTGTCTCCTCTCACACCTGCTCCTTGTCAGCTCGTTAGCCCTCCCTTTGTCTCTGTCTGCAACATTTGCTCTCCCTCTGCTCTCACTCTTAGTTGGTTCCTTGTTTTTGCTGTCCTCCCATGCTGTTGTCCACCTACCTTGTCTCTCCCTGGCTCCTCGTGTTTGGTTTCCCCTGATGTCTCCATAGTTGTGGTTTGCTTTTGATTATTAGTTGGATTTTTGCATTCCTGCCTTTGTTAACTGTTTTTGCCCCATTAAACTCCAAGAAATCTCCTCAGCCTCTCTGCCTCTGCATTTGGGTCCTCCAAACCTCAACCAAACCCTGACAAGTTTGGCATTAGAGGGGAGTGGCGGCATAGAGCTTAGAATCCTCAGGTTGTGAGTTTGAAACCCACTCCCACAGACTGCCACTCTGGGTGTCTTAGCAAGATCCTTAGCCCCTGATTGCTCCCCGAGCGCCCATTGATGGCATCCAACTGCTCCCCAAGAAGATGGGTTAAATGCAGATGTAAATGTCTCCAATGTCAGATCAATAAAGTTAAATTATTATCCGAATCAATGGAGAGTTTTTCTATTTTTAAAATACTTGCTTGTGTTCAGTACCAGTCAGGGTCATGAAGATCTCAGTTTAGAGAATCAAGGTGCAATGTTCATATTGCAGGTTCCACTTCCCCTAAATCCTTTTCTAAAGAGGCAGTGTCTAGAGTCCTGAAGGTCAGAACAGAGGAGGTTGACCTTTTTTTCTGTTTTTGTGTCCTCAGTGCTTTTTAGTCAGCTTTTCAGCAACTCTACACCTTCATAAGGATTGCCTGGAACTGTACTGGATTGGCTCATGTCTTATCTGGTACACAAAGAATTCTTTCTGTATCATTAGAAATGTAACCAACCAAAAAAAAATTATTAGGAGTTCCTCAAGGCTTAGTTTTTAAACCCCTTCTATAGTACCTCTGCATTAGAGGTTACTACAACATAACATTACTTATTACATTATTATTGATGAGATTCAACTTTAGTAACAATTAGTTAATATGTTCCTTAACTTTTGAATCAACTACTTGACATTTTAGACCTTCCTGAATTAACTTCTTGTGAAATGCAATTTTTATTTTTGCAAGTTTGCTTGACTTGGCTGGCCTGTTTTCTTCCTCAATGTTTCCTAACACTAATTATCTAAAACTGAATATGACTTTCTTTTTTTTTTTTTCCCCTTTTAAATTATCCTGTTGGAATATATATATATATATATATTTTCCCTTTGAAATTATATTGATCATCTAATTTGTGTGTGTATATTCTATTCATTCATATCCATATAAATCATATAATATAGCTCATTAACACGTATATGTAACCAATACTCTTTCTATTAGAAAATAAATATACAACCATTAATCATAATTGTCTTTGTTGTGCTTATTCACACCCCTTGACTCTGTAGCCGAATCTACTTCTGAGCTCATTTTGCAGTCAGTCAAGCCCCAAGTGTTACAAGTTGTTAAAGAGACATAAAAATGCATTATAGGTTAATTAGTAACATCAAAGTATTCATTTAAATAAATCGGTAATAAAGCCAAAGTGCAGTATTTCTCAATAAAATCTAACTCTGAAATAAAAACTTGCTAGACATCTGAGATTGAGTTATTTTGACCACATTTCATGCACCTTTTCGTTATATTTCCCAACCAAGGATCTCTTTGACGACTTTCTACAGCAGTAAAGATACCAGTCCTTAAACGTCACATAACAAATATAGGAAATATAATTTAAGCAGCAGAATCAGCCTTTTAAGCAACAATCTTATAACATTGTACTCACACTCTCCTCCTCTTCATTTTCATCATCATCGTCATCGCTGTCTTCACTGTCCTCGCTGTTGACTGATCCGGTATCTGCAGTTGGAAGTGCAACGGCAGCCTTGACCTCTACTGGGGCCTCGTTGGCCGGTGCCTCCTGTACGAAGAAAACATGTCAAACTGAAACATCTTATCTAAGAATTAAGTCTAATTCTGCTGCTGATCAGCAGTTTCTCACCTCAACTTCATCTGAGGTATCTTCACTCTCGTCTGATTCGGCCTTAGCTGCTGCTAAAATGTTCTGCACAAAGAGAGCAGGAAGTGTTATTGATTCAATTTATCCATCCACAAAAGATTATTTAAAAGCACAATCTTGTTGGACTGAAAAGTTGGTTTATTGTAAAAATTGCAGCAATTATAACTATTATTCATAGTTATTATTTATGAAGCTAAGATAACACTGTAACTCTTAGCCACTAGGGGCAGTAGCCTAACCTGACTCTGCCAGATGGATTTGCTCTGTTGAAGTAATTTTGGGAAGGGGCGAAAATACTGGTTAGCTGATTGGCCTATGTTGGTGATAGACGGGCCAAATAAATATGACGTATTAACAGAGCGACGACGAAAACACAACCACAAGCAAGGCTACTCTTGCCGAAACCAGTCAAGAGAAGAGCAAAAACATCTTTTCCTCTGACAAAAGCCTCCAGAGCAGTGTTTTGCTCTTCTTTCAGTGAAGAAATACTCTGTAATTCCGATAAAACTTGCTCGATAGCCACGCTAACGCTAGTTTCATCGGCTGAAGCCGCCATGTTCTTTAGACTGAACTGTCGCGCTTCTCGTTGCGTCACACCTCAACCCGCCTCAAAGCCAACGCTGATTGGACGTTCGTTTGGTGAACGGCTCCAAATTTTCTTTAACGGAGAGTCTCCAGACTGATTAGCGAGTGAAACCTTGAAAGCTCGCGAGATCAGGATAATCTCACGAGGCTAGCAGTAGACCTGCAATTTCCAGATTTGGTGCGTCTGAAAGCAACTGGCGACATTTCTCATCATATAATTAAACATTCTACCAAAAAAAAAAATGTCTGACCAGGTAATCATCGTAATCAGTTTCTTTGCCAGACAACAACCTTTTAGCATTAGCTGTGGTGTTGAAGCATGGCTCAGACTGCAATAAAGCAGCGCTTTGGGTCACATGACACATTCATTGGCGGATCAGGTGTTCAGTCAGATCAGTCAATATGCGCAAGATGCTCAAAGGGTTAACCCTTTAAAGCCCGATCCAAGAATAAAACAAAACAGAAAATTACTTTTTTTTTGGTTTGAAGTCCTTATTTGGCCTTTCAACAAAATATGTAAAAAGAAAAAGCAGAAATAAATTTTTGATATTAATAATTTATTACTATGCGATAAGTCAAGATTATTTTTTTGTGTAGTCTTCTGCCCTCTGTTATCAGGTATATCTGATTGTGTGCAATAGGATTTTGAGCAAAGTTTTTACCATTAAATCATGCAAAAGGTGTCAGATGCAAAACATTTCAGAAATCGTACGTATCAAATATGATACATTTGGCATTATAGGGTTAAAAAATGTTGGGAATCACTGGTTTATGAAACACAAACTACCTGGAGTTGATTCTGCATTGACTCTTATGTCAAAATGCCAGCTGGGTTGTAAATGACTGTATTCAGTGTTCGGATTATTAGTTTTTATTAAAAATTGAACTGTTTTGTGCATAAATTAAACATTTATATGAAGATGGTAAAGAGTATCAAAGGCTAAATAAGAAGCAGCAGATATCCAGAAACCAAAGGGAACTTTTTCTTACAGACGACGATGAAAAGTTATCGCTGCATTTCTAACCATCTGTCATTTATGTTCCTGACAGTACAGAAAACCTTTGCATTACAGGTTTATCTTTATCTAACCTTTAAAACCCATGTGCTCTGGTGCTTTTATTGATATTGTGAAATTAAAATGTACAGTTTTAGCCCAGGCTTAGCTGGAAGAAATGACAGTAAAGCCAAAAATGTAAAAATCAGTGATTTTACCTTTATTGCTGCCTGTCGTGACTTGGAAACGACCAGCTGATGTCGTCTGATGGCCGGTCTTCTCACCTTTGGATAAAACAAATATAACAGTTGGGAACAGGTCTTAATTTTCTGTCTAAACCACAAAGTCGTTAGTAAATATCTCTGGGTCCTTACCACTTCCTCAGAGCTGTCTGAATCACTCTGAGCTACTTTTCTCGCCTAGGAGGAAAAAATAAACATCGGACTCAATTCCGGCATCAAACGAATCTAATGACACTTTATTGGCCACCTTGGTCATTTTTAGTCATAAACTTGTAACGTGAAACTCACCGGCCGGCAGAGAACAGTGGCGAAGAGCAGAACAAAAACAATTGCCACTTTCATTGTGTCACAGTTTAGTGGAGAACTGGGGACACAACCAGAAACACAGAGGTTAAAGTCACAACCAAACACCACTGTACAGCAAAATAAAACTATAAAACATAATGGTGATACCAAAGTACACGTCTGACGGCCATAACTTGCCAGGAAACACAATGACATGTCAAACTTAACATCAGCTTCCTCGTCTCTCACCCAGATTCCTTCCTAAAAATGGAGGCTTCATGGTCACATGACCGTTAACTAGTCTTGGTATGTCACAGGATGTCATGAAGCCTTAATTAGAGACCCAAAGGAGCAGTTATGAGTCCCAGAATTAAATACTTGAGGATTTTCTCTGTCATCAGGGCCAGAAAATCCCATCGCACTGGAGCGTGGTTTCGCAAACTATGAAACAGGAGGTTTTTGGCTGAATCAGGTCCAAAGGATGTGAGAAAATAATAGGTATGGCAGAGGAATGTCTGAAAATAGTCCTGTTGTAAAGCAGATTAAAGGGGTAAAAACATATAGAGCGTGGCAAGGTTGTGTTGCACTTTCCCTTAAACTCCCAATTTGATCTCAACAATATTCTAACACTCGGCTTTAGGATGAAGAACAAAGAGCTCATCAATGTTTTAGTCAACAGTATTAGTTTAATATCACCACATAAAACTGTTACGAGTGTTTCTGCTGGACACTAGATAAAAGTTTGACTTCCAGGCTGCAGAGCCAGTTCCCGTGTGGGAGGATCGGTCTGAGTGCCTGTTTCTGTGTTTTAATGATGGACTCCTCATGTGCTGTGTATTTACTGGGTTAAAACTGGAAAGCCACAGGGCTGCCGAACCCTGACAGACGCCCATTGGACTGTATGCGATAGTATTTTTAAATGTCTATCTTTGGCCTTTGTGTATGACCCAAAGCATAAGGACATTTGGAGATCAATCGATTTAAAATGAAGCAGGAATTGTGCGCTTAGAAAAGAGTGAAGTGTTATCAAGAGGACAGACGGCAAAGCTTGGACATTACTGCTCCAAATTTAATCTTTTATAAACAAAGTCTTTACTGTTGTAATGTGATTTGATGGAAAATAAATAAAATGCCGATTAAGTTGGTTTTCTTATCCAGATATTAAATTATAGCTTAGCATGTAGACAAAGCTCTTAGGAGATTTCCACTTCTTAAAGTGCAGCGGTGATAAAATGTTAATATGGTGATCAAATGTAAACAAAACACTGAGTTATGATTTACAGTTTTTCCAACATTCAGTTTTATTTTTTTATTCAAAATTCAGAATTCTAATAGCTTTGGGGAAGAAGCTGTTGTGGAATCTGCTGTTCCGGTATCTGATGCTTCGGATCGGATGTTAGTTACTTTGATGACAAAAATCAACATTAGATATTTTTCTTATTAAGATTTTAAGTTATTTGTGACATAGTGAGAGCTATGAGGCAAAACTATTCTAGTTTTGAAGCTAGCAAACACTTTTTTAAACTTAAAGTTGAACTGTAATTTAATCTCAAAGGAAAGAAAACTTTATTATTATTTTATTATTTTCTGGCTCCTAAATGTGTTTATATTAAAGCACAAATGAAAAGTGGAGTAAAAAAGTCTCATTTTTAGACCTGTTTTTTAAACCATTTTGTATTTTGTTTCTAAAATCTACAAAATGAAAACTGTTGATGCATTAAAAATCTAAAAGTTGATTTAAAGAATAAACAGAATAAAAAAATCTCTGAACAAGATATTTCTTCCCAATTAAAATGTATTTCTGCAAACAGTCTTTTAATGACTTGATGTTTGATAGCTTGCTATACCTGCTCATAAAAAAAAAAAAAAGTTGCAATAAAAATGTCCAGAACCAGATCCTGTATTGCAGGAATAAAATATCTCTGAAATGTAATTTCAAGAAAAAGTAATGTGGAACATTGCATAAATCTGAATCCAGCTCTTACAACCCCGTACCTACAGTATACATTTTTTTAATTGTTGATTTAATCAGAATGAAAAGAGATTTGGTCGAAACGGGAATTAATTTGCCCCAAAAATACATTTTTTTGCCCTCACTGTTAAGCTACTTCTAAATGTGTATATATATATATATATATATACTTATTTTGTTATTTATATACATTTGAAGGAACATTCACAATGTTCTGGTTGTGATAGACTTTCCATCATTGGTGCGACTTTCTCTGGAGAGGAGAGCTAATCTGGCTTCAGAGAGTATAAACCTTCCTATTATTCATCCTGTTCCTTTAAAAAGATGGTTTTAAAATAATGATCTCAAACTCAAATCTCTACCTAAACTAAATTTCTAAATCACCTCACCGTCATGCCATCAAGCTCTACAGTGCTCTGCTGATGAGCTCAGGTTATATGCTGGTGTGTTGCAGCGTTGAAACCTTTAAAAGTTGTAGGACACCAACCCTTGAGGACTGGAGTTATAGACATTTTCCCCTGTCTATGCTATGAGATGGAAGAAAATTTTTTTTTTTTTTTCAACGGTCTGATCCTGGATAATCCACCTCTGGTTCTCTGTCATTATACACTGCAAAAATGGTCTAGAAATGAGTAAAAATGTCTTAAATCAAGCATGTTTACCCTTCATTTTAGTAGGTAAATGGGATGATTTGCCAATGGAATGAGTATTTTTACTCTTAAAATAAGATTATTAGATAATATCCACTTGAAATAAGACAATGCGGTTGCTTTTTCTTATTTTAAATGTAAATTGTCTTGTTCCATTGGCAAAATATCTCACTTACCTCCTCAATTCAAGAACAAATGCACTTAGTTTAAGAAAAAATGACTTATTTAGATTTCCATTTTTTGCAGTGTAGCGCCCCTAAAGCTAGCTGCTGTTCTGGCATAACAAGAAATAAAAGTAAATCTGTCAAATAATTCCATTTCTACAGCAAGGCAGTCAAATTTAAACTGAAATAAAAAAGGATATGATATAAAATAATAAACTTTGAATAGCGTGTTACAAATAGAGCTACTTCTTTCTAAGAAACTGCTTTCAAATTTGTAATAGTTATGAAAATGTTCTTTTAAATTAGCTGGTTTTATGTGTGCTTCTAATGTGGTCACACCAAAATAGACTGAAAAAAGGGAAATCCAATCCTTTTAGCAGAAAGACTTTCACAGGAAACAATAATCATAAAAATAACGGTTATTTTGCATGCATTCATTCTGACCTTAGTTGCAGTCAACAGAAGCTGCAGAATGTCAGCAGACGTGGAAGTCTCTACTTGATCTCCTGGCCTTTTTTCCCGTCCTGTTCGCTGTCCGGTGATGCTGCTGCTGAACCTGAGGCTCCTGGTTGGGTTTTAAACCCTCGAACCTCGCAGCAGCGGCCAATCACAGCAGAGTTTGTGATGTCATGAGGTTAACCGCTCCTCGGTCCACCTCTCTTTTCTTCTCCCACTCTTCCTGTGGTTGGTGGAGTGATGGCAGACGCACACATACATGTACGAAATGCAATGAAAAAAAAACAACGTTTAGACACTTAAAACCCAGACGTAAGCATGCCCTCCTGTTTTTGCTTCTCTCTCCTTTCACACACTCATGCAGATTGTGTGTGATTGAAGTTAATTTAAGCACATGCTCGGACAAGCTGAGGGGAAAAACAGCAGCTCATAGATGTAGGTGGCATGACTCTGATTCATCTTTCTCACAGACAGAAGAACAACATCTGTCTAAGGTCTTTAAACATAATTAGAAATTTGTCTATATAAACCAGACTAATTTGTCTAAATTGTAAACTTAAACTTATTTATTTTTCTTTGCATGTCTGTGGCGTTATGATCAGATCTTTTTTGTTTTTTTTTTATCTTCAGTATTACAATATACCCCTTCACTCTAACGACAGCCTAATAAGTAAAGAATTGACAAGTTATTATAACTCTTTTAGAGAATGGCTGGTTGTTTAATTGAAATAAATCCACACAATCAACAGATAATAGACAATAAATACATTATTAGATTTGCTAAATTCAAATAGTGTTTTATCCAGGTTTAAAGGAATAATACACCCAAA
>NW_015151123.1:271075-272739 GCF_000732505.1 Cyprinodon variegatus
ATATTCTTTTGATTTTTCATAATCTCAAGTTTATTGATCTCCAACCCGGAAGTCGAATCTACAGGTGATGTGAATGTAAAGATGTGAAAAAGGTAATCAGTTTAAGGCTGTTTACATTCTGCTGTGTTTTCACATGACAACAGCTTTGATTTTTCTTTCGGTAGGATAAGTTATTGAATTGGAAAGAAAAAGATTTAAAAGCAGAAACTTTTTATAAGCTCTGTTTGTCTGCATGTGTAGCTGATATTGTCATGATGTTTTTAAAGGTCTGACCCAAAGATGCAGAAAACCACTCAGAGAGCAAAGCAAAGGTTTAACAGGTTTATTGAGGTTGGGTGAAGAGGGTAGATCTGGAACTCAGAAAGCTGGTGAACAGGAACTAAAAAGGCTGGAGAGGATATCACAACGGTTAGTTTAGGGACCGTAGGAATCTTGAATGCCGTAAGGTTGATGCTAGTGAGGAACTCACATTTGGTTGGGGTTCTTCTCTCACTCTGAATCCAGAATGTGTGGGTTGATCCTGAGAAGTGGGGACTTGTTGAAAGGTAGACATACTTAGGATCCAGAGGAGCAATGGAGGGGATTGTCACTTGGATTTCCGTGATTGACTTGATGTGTAGGTTTCTCACCTGCTCAGTGTAACCTCAGTAAACAATCCTTCCAGGGGAAGAAGGCCAAACATCCAGTATGCAGGAGGACTTCCTGCCAAAGACAAAGACAAAAACAAGGTAAGGCTCAGAGAAAAAAAAAAAAAACTCAGCTAGGCTTAGTGAAACAAAAACTAAGCTAGGCTCAGTGAAACAAAAACTCAGGTTAGACTTAGCTAATCTAAGCATGGCTAGAGTACCCAAAACTAGCAAACACTCTGGCATCAAGGTAGTGACAGTCCACTGCTTAAGTACTCCTCCAGATAATGATCCAAAGAGCTGCAGGTGTGCAGGGAGGACCAACAATAACAGGGCGCCACCTGGTGGTGGAGGGAGAGACAGACACAAAACAGACCACACAAACTGAATTCCTGACAGATATCAGCACAAGATACATAAGATGATGCAGAGGAACACTTTGCACATAGTTATTATTATAATCTTTTTTGTGTGGTGGAAACAACACCTTTAATGGACCGGGGGGGGTCTTTTCTTCTAATCTGTAGATACGCAATCTTAATAACTGTATTAGGATTTCTGTTCTTAAATTTCCAGAAAAAAAATAAAATAAAAGAGTCCAATGCCTGAAAAATACAGAATTTCTCAGATAAAAAAACACAGAAATACTATGTCCCTAAACAACACCTCATCCTGCTCATTTCTACTATTTCCTTAATCAGTGACTTCACAAGTTGTAGCTATTTTAGTGATATTGGTCGAAAACTGCTTTCTGTATCTAACCCAACATGCTGTAGTATCTTCTTATTCGTGCACATACATGTGTAGTTAAATTGCATTTCCTTTCTCTGATAAAGCTTTTCAAATCTCCAGTATCAGATGTGCATAAACTGAGTCTATAGGAAGACTTTATGGCGCTTTGATCCAATCCAGACAGAGAAGCATTCTTTGAATTCTCTTGTAATTTTCCTTTTACTATCAGTGAGGCGACAGGATCATTAAATATGATTGATTTGTGAATCTTTCAGACCTGCAATTATAATAAAATGTCTGAGTCTC
>NW_015151123.1:274197-275214 GCF_000732505.1 Cyprinodon variegatus
GAAAGTGTTTTTTCTTCCTCTAATCGTGTTACTTTAGGTACTTTGGGTATTTTAGGTATTCTACCCATCTCTGTTGAATCCAAACCCACATGTTTTTACATTTTATGATAAACTAAATAAATAAGAAAACCATGTATTTTCTACTCAAATCCTTATTACAGAATATGTTGTTTTAAAAACTTTAATATTCCGAAAATGTATAAACATTTTAGCGTACTTGAAGTAAAATATTTGTGAAGGAATGACAAACAGATGACTTCTATTTGCGTTTCTGATCAGCTTTCCCGCAAACTAAATACATGCTTCCCTTTATGTGTCTGCACTGTGACTCCCTGCTGCAGCAGGAGCAAAAATGCACACACTAACAGTCTGTTTGTATAAATCAATGTACAGACATGTTAAACCTTGACATGGTGATGACATTTTAAATGTACATTTATTTAAACCTACAGACTCTAAGGAATGTCCCACATAAAACACATACAACAAGATGCCAGAGGAGTTTGGTCATAATTTTTTTACATGGCTGCGTGTCTCATCTTCATTATGCTTGAGGTCCTGAAAGGGAGAGTTTTTCCTCCTACCTTGTAGCGAACATCAATAGAAACAAGAAGGTTTCAGTTAATTATTAGTCATGGACCAAGGTACCATTCATCACTGCCTCTTTGACTGCATTATAGAGCTCATCATATCACTGAAACTGCTCTGTTGAAAGTCACTAATGATGTCCTCATGGCCTCAGATAATGGACTTGTATCTGTGCTCGTCCTGTTGGATCTCAGTGCTGCATTTGACACAGTTGACCATAATATTCGTTTGAAAGACATGAATATTTTAAATAAATTAAAGGAACAGCACCAGACTGGTTTAAATCTTATCTATCTGATCGATTTCAGTTTGTTCACGTTAATGATAAATCTTCCTCATAATCAAGGGATTATAAGGAGTACCACAGGGATCAATGCTAGGACCAATTCTCTTTACTATATATATGCTCCCAATCGGTAGAGTTATTAA
>NW_015151123.1:276333-277219 GCF_000732505.1 Cyprinodon variegatus
AAATATGATTCATCATTAGCATCTGTATAAAAAAATTTTTTGTTATTTTTTTGCAATAAAGGTTAACACATTAGAAAGACATTAGAAATTACCTTGCAGATGCAATTATTGCCGTCCATCTATTTGGGAAAGGATTTGAAATTATTTCTAAACAGTTTAACTAAGATCAGCATCTGTTTAACTGTGGAGTTATTGCCATGGAGACAGATCTTCACGCGGTCAGACTAAAGAGCTCCATCTCAGACTCTACAGATGACCATGTAGTAAGAAAAAAATATTTATCAATACAACTTTAGTTCAATAAAGGGAGATCACTCAGTTGGTGTTTTTTGTCTTTGCAAATATGCGAAAGAGATAATCATAACAGTCCTCACCGTGCAATCACTCAATCCTATCAATGTTTTCTAACTATCTTAAACTGATGCAAAGAACAGCTGAGCAGGTTTAAGTCAAAACGAGTTAAAGATGATTTAAGCAAACAGATGTTGAAAAATTAAGCCCCACTCCCACAGACTGCCTCTCTGGATGTCTGAGCAAGCGGGTGCCCCACGATGGCAGCTCACTGCTCCCCAAGGGGATGGGATAAATGCAGAGGTAAATTCATTAGAAATCAGGTTTTCACGGCATGATTTAGAAATTTTCCAGTCATTTTCTTATCTTAAGAGTCCCTAAACATGAAGATAAAAAAGAAAAATGTGGTAAACTGTTTTTATAATAAACAGTGTTTTCTCAAGCCAAATGACAGGTGCATGGATGGGAAATCTTGCCAAATTTCTCGACTATAGACGTGAGTTTAGGGTAGAATAACATGGTGGATGAAGCGGAACCAATGGTTTTACTGTTTGGGGTGAGTAAAGGTGTTGGGTGAAGGAGTAGAGACAGCGTG
>NW_015151123.1:277686-279808 GCF_000732505.1 Cyprinodon variegatus
GTTGCGATTTCCTTAATGTAGTTGCGCTTTTAGATTTGTAGTTGCAGTTTGCACTTCAAGGCCACCGTACAAATGTGACTTCTTATCTGACAATTGACATCTGATGGATCATAACCTGTTCCAGAAAACAGCAGCAAATCTACAATAACATGCTGGGAAAAAAAAAAAAACATTTTATCTTAACATCTAATCAAAATCCAAACCTTAACCTGCAGTTTTGAGACCTTAGCCGATCTCTGCAGGAAGACTTCAATGTGCTATAGTGATGAATTAATATAGAAAATAGCTAAATTTCACAAAACTAATAATTTCCACAGCATTTTTCACTTTCATCTATTTGCAAGTTAGGAGTTTTAGAACATACAAAAAGAATATAATACACTAACAGAAAGAAACTTTAAAATTGGTCCTAATCATCAACCGTGGTCAGAGAGTACCTGATGAAAATGCAAATGTTCTGCAACGCTGAAGCTTTTTGCTATTTTTTGCATGCATCCATTATAGTAGTGACGTTTTGGAAAACAACTTTTATATAGCAACCTCAGGATATTTGCATATTTATAAAAGTTAAGCAACATTTTTAATACAATGCTCTTTCATTAAATTTAGTTATAATAAAAAACACTCAGAGCCGTCCTCAGCTGCAGGGGGAGATGCAGACGTGGTCTGGATGCAAACAGAGATGCATAAGGTCACAGACACTGGTCTGAATACTGTGAAAACCGACCAGCAGCAGGAGTGAACAAACACACTCTTTCCAGGCTATAAATGTGTTGGAACACCGACTTTCAGACAGTGGAATATGACATAAAATGAGTAAAGTGAGAAACCCACATTCATTAGGACTTTTCCAGACTAGCACGTGTCTTTCTGTTGGGAATTAACTTATTTTTTGAATTTCCACAGAGTCAACTCCCCCCTCATGAGAGGAAAATACAATCTTTCACATTTAAGAACTTTGTTGCATTTTTTTGACATTTATTTTAGAGTCAGGTTGTGTTTTGAGACAATGCACCTTATTGTCAAAACTTTGTACCTCTCACTTTTTCCAATCACAACCTTTTTGATTCCTCATTTATGCAAACATCGAATCAGCCAATCATGTGTCAGCATCTGAATATGTCGAGAAATCTAGGAATTGCTGAAGTTCAAGCTGAGAATCCGCATGAAAACAAAGGGGATTTAGGGGAACATCTATCCTGCTGGTCGGGCGCTCTGGTTCATTTCAGTTTCAGGGATGATTTCACACCAACATCATCTGTTCTAGAAGAGGGACTCTGGTACGGTAGCATTAAAGCTGCTCATGAAAAACAGAATAAAAGACACTGTAACTGTAAAAGAGGCAGGAGCCCATGACCTGAGAATGACTAGATAATCACCTGGTTAAATTAACATTTTTTCAGCTTGTAGCTTTAAATAAAATCTTGTTATTTGTTCTGAGCATTTTTAAACAAATATTTCCTAAAATGGAATACTGGGTAAGTTTTATAGACTTGGCAAAAATAACTTTCGGAAGGTTGTACAGACATCTGTTGTGGGCATTCTTGGCACTTTTTCTAAGGCATCCAGCCCTATCCTCCGCGCGGTTTGCTCGTAATGCCGGGCTCTCACTGAAAATGGTGCAGCTGCTGTGCAGCTGTGGCGCAGCAAGGAACCCAGATCAATAACAGCAATGTGCACAACCACATTAGCCACACAGGTTGCTGCATCAAGTTGCTGAATTTCACACACAAACAAGAAAAGTCGGGTGCCAGAAAAATGAAAGTCACTGTGAATTTCAGAATAAAATCAAACCACCATCAATCTTACACAACACTTTATTTAACCGTATTGCAATTTACAGTACTATACTTTACCATAGTACCTTGTGATGAACAATACTATCCCACACTTCCCTTTTCTATGCTATATTTTGCTTTACTACACTACATGATGTCAGACTATACTAGCCTATACTATATTGCTAAATACTGCACTTTAAGCTATACTACTACTTAGGGATGGAACGGTTTATGAAAACTGTCCGAACCGTTCGGTTCGACTGTCTCGGTTCGGTTCGCGTGCGTTGCGTTTCCAACCAAATCAGCTCCTTTTTCTCATAGGCGAAGCGTTTACACTCCAG
>NW_015151123.1:281789-283537 GCF_000732505.1 Cyprinodon variegatus
TGGACTTTTGGTTCTAAGAATCACATCAACACAGACAAAAACAATGCAAAAACAAACAAACAAAAAAAGACTTTATTTCTTTTTTTTGCTTATTAAGAAGACAATGGCTCGATGTTCCAAACTGAATATAAAATAACCAATGAAACCAATAAGACAAGCAGCTTAAAGTAAAATATACTTTTCAAAACAGCAAAATAAAAATGTTTATTATGTGTTTTTTAATCACTTCCTTCTGTGACTTTTTTCATGTAAACCATGGGGTCACAAACGAGGCGCTGCATGCATGCACACTAACACCGTATTTTTAGCCTCCACCCACTCCTGGTTTCCACTCTGACTGGATCTCCATGTGCTTCCTGTGTATGGTTTTGGTGGCAGTGTGTTACTTCCTGGAAACATCAGCGTGCTCATATGGAATAACTTGGCTTTCTTTGTTAGTGTCTGTCACATAACACACTTTAATATTCAAAGTTTCTGCCAAAAAAATGAAGAAAAGCCTTTTATGTTAAATGAGCTTTTGTTGCAGAAGCTTTTGGAACTGCAGGAGAGACAGAAACTCGACACGACAACTGTGGTGGTTTGATGGGTCATAAATCAACAAGCAAAGACATATTTACTTTTTCACTTCACAGAGTCCTGAGTCAGAATACAAGTGTTGCAGAAGAAGCAAACAGTGAAGGGTAAGTTAAGGGTCAAAATGTTTAAGAGTATTCAGCCATGTATGATAAAGTCAGCTGCAAAGTCTGAGCCCTTCAATTCTTCAGAAAAAGAAGAATTGGAAGCAAAAATGCAAACCTCTCTAATAAAATTTTGTGCAAATCTTTAACATTTTCATCAATATTATTTTTGACTCCTATGAAGAGCTAGTTTAAAGTTTTGCAGTTCTCCTGTTACCATGTCTTGTCTCAGTCACTAGGCCTGCCTGTCTCTATCTGAGCGTATCTGTCTGAGCTCGCTGCTGGACTCATGGAACGTTGAACCAGCCTCAACGCTCTATGGATTGAACCCTGGATCTGTCTGTTCCTATTTGGATCGGAAACCCTGGTTGGGCTACGGTTTCCTGGATCTCAAACTGTCCAGTTCTGGACTTTCTCCGACCTGGATCGGTCTCCTGCCTGCTCACTGGGGTTGCTTCATCGTGGACACTCTGGACGGCTGAATCTCTTAAGCAGTGCATCGGCTGATCCTGCCTCTCCGGAGAGGACGGGCTGATCTGTTAAACCAGGTTAGTGACTCGCATGGATAATCATGTTCTATCAGATTATCATGGTCCCTTACCTGTGTTTCTCCCACAACCAGAGTGCCAGTGATGGCCGATGCTCTGCCTTCCCCCTCCAATCTCTGCAGGTCCTGCTGATCCTCAGAAGCCCGTTTTTGTGTTTGTGTCAGTTTTTGTCATTAAACGTTTTGAAACTTCCCACTGCCAGACTCGCATGAATACTGGGTCCATCTGTCCCATTTTATGACACATAACCAGGGAATGATTGCAGCAGGCCTTTAAATTTTGCTTTAACAAAAGAAAATTTGGAAAATGGTCAAATAAATAACAAGGGATATTCTTTAAAGAATTTGGCAGTAATGCAACTTCAATGGTTTTTGACTAAATACTTTTAAAACTTGCTTGTATAATGCCAATATTCAATTCAATTCAGTTTATTTATATAGCGCCAATTTACAACACATGTCATCTTAAGGCACTTTACAGTTCACCAGATCCAGTCAAATTGATTCAAAGTTTTCAACCTAAG
>NW_015151123.1:283896-287358 GCF_000732505.1 Cyprinodon variegatus
CAATAGCGACTATGACATATTTTGTCTATATTTGTAATATTAAATCCTACAAAAATACACATATGTTTAGTTTTAAGATCAGTTTGACTTTTTTTATGAGTTTTTCTTCATATTCCAAAAGGTTTTGGTTTGTTTTTACATGTATTTTGTGTTTCTGCAAATCTTCTTGCTGCAGATATAGTCAGAGCAGAGCAGCTCAGGCAGAATTACAGGTCTGAAATCTACTGCTTCCTGTCTGTGTGAAAAAACGAAGGGTGGTTCCCTCACAACCTTTTTCAGACATTCCTCTTCTAATTAGGCCAGAGCAGAACATGTCTGTTAGACGGAGGCTAACTGGGACTTTGGGGTAAATGTGAAACATCTAACTTTGCCCACATGTGAAGCTTCATATTTCACCTAATGACTGACGCATTACAGTCTACAATCGTTGTACCCAATAACTGAACTATGTCTTTAAGTCGGTTTGCACAGTTCAGACAAAAAATTATGTATTTGTTGATGTTGTAGTCTGAGGATGTAATTTTAGTTGTTTTTTGGTATAGCTGGGGTGGAGCTGGATTAAGGTTCATATTAACTTCCCACAAACTCAGATGGGAGGTATTGTGCAACTATTCCTATAGTGCTGTGTGATTTTGTTCTTACAGCAACTTATATAACCTGCACTGATTCTAAAGGTTATGACATATTTTGATATCAGAGTCCAATGGCAGTTTCAGGGGGGATAATGACCGGTGGTTTGGCAACAGGAGGTAAGTATAAGGGTAAAAAATTAGCAAGATCTGTTTATGTACTGCATACTGTAACTATACTCACCTTTTTTCTTTTTTTCTGCTGCTCCATACATGTCCTGATTGCTCCGCTTTCTCTTTCGCTTACCTGCATCACAGCTCCTTGGGATAAGCTAATCATGTTTCCCTGTGATGTTTCTCTTTCCTTCAATGGTTTATAAATTCAATGGTTGTCACTGTTCATTGCTGGTTTGTTCTGTTACACTGCCTGCCCCATGCCTGATGATCTAAGGATCAGAAAAGAGGCGGGTGACATTTCTTCAGACCCACACATCCTGGAAACAAGAACTTTAGAATTTTGCTTTCAGATCGGCAGATCAGAGTCCTATTTTTAAAAGCCAGTCACTTCAGAGACAATTTCTTCCCTACGGCTGTTAAACCGACCACCTTACAGCCTTAGAGGTCAGCTACATTTTTGTAAAACAAACTACTGTAGGTACATTTGCCCAGCCAAAAAATGACTATAATAATAGTTGTACACTCTATATATGTTTCTTTATATATATATATTTTTTTTTTTTTTACAAATTTCAAACTTTACACATGTGTTCTCAAGGTACTTCACACAGGAAATTTCCATCAGATCATTGAGACAGATGTTTAAAGGTTTTTTCTATCTAAGGAAAACAGCTGATGGCATCCAGTGATTAACTTAGCGAGGTTCACTCTTTCTGGATGAATTGCATTGTCTTTAAAGGTGCAGCAACCCCTCAGGCAGGTGCAGTGGAGAGGAAAATCTCCCTTTTAACAGGAAGAAAACCAGCAGAACCAGGGTCAGTGTGAGCGGCCATCTGCTGAACGCGACTGGGGTTCAAGGAAAGAGAAGAAGACAGACAAACAAAGTGGAAGTGCTGATGCATAAATACTTTGTATGTTAGAAAAGGTAACCATAAACTAGCTCCACCTGTGGCTCTGCCTAGCAAATAAACAAAAAAGCAGAGCCAGTCCGAGCCAGTTCTCATGTCAAAAGGGATGAAAGAGAGCACATACAGTCAGTCACAGTATAGCCCATAGCTATGTCTAGTAGAGAAAACAAGACTAAACACCAAACACAGGCCCATCACTGTTATCTATAATTTAAGTTGTTGACGACAGCAGCCCAGCTGATGCCTCCTACCAGGATGGTGTCACAGCTAAGCAAAGAGCCAGGTTGGATGAAGCTACTATGGGGAGAAAAAACAAAGAGAACATAAAGTTAAAAGTTAAATTTAAAAAAAAAAGTTACAGAATTGGAGAATAGCTGTGGAATGAAGCACAATAATAGAAAGTGGTCCCTATGTCCTCCAGCAGTCGAACTATATAGCAGCATAACTATAGAGATAGCTTAGGATAACCTGAGCAACTCTAACTCGAAAGTTGATACATAAATGTCTCTCTGCTCTGTGAAATGTGTGAAACTGAACTAAAGTTCCTTGCCAGGTCACATAATTTTTGTACAACATGTAATTTAATGCATCTAAAAAATATGCGTACAAAGTTAAAGGAATGTGTGTAGTGAAAAATGATAACAGTTAATTTTTGCATCTGCTCCATCTTCCAGTTATAGACAGAATGGTCCTCTAATCATATTACAGAGCTGGGAAGCATAATAAAAATAGTTAAACTAACATCAGTACAATAATAGCTTGCAGAGTTTTCCCAAAATCAAAGATTAAGAGTTTTAGAGTAGTACAACAGACAAATTACGAATCTCTGCTTAACTCAGGGGGGTCTCTTGCAAGGAAAATGTTTAATTATCCACAACCACACAGCTGCATGTTAAACACAACAACTATGCCAAGGACATATGGCACAATAGAACATATGTAGAGAGCAGAAGCTGTTTTTTTTTTTGTTTTTTTTACAGTGTCCTGTCTGGCAATGTGGCAATAATAATAATTGTCTTGATACCAAAAAGAGCCCAGCAGATTTTACTTTCACAAGTGTAGCAGTATGGCAATTGCCATATTGCTCCACTTGTTCCATGCATATAAATTGCTTTATTATAATTATGCAGGGAGTTTTACAGTTTATATGGACACTGCAATGTAAATAGAGCAGAAAAACAGAAGAAGAAAAGGGAAAAAAAAGAGAAAAGATGAAAGAAAGAAGAGAAAGGAGACAATGACAAAACATTTTCAGTCTGCTTCATCACCTGCAACGAGATGAAAAAAGAACAGCACAGCCGAAAGACATGGTGCGAGACCAGGGGCGGAGCTAGGGGGGGCCAGGGGTGGCCATGGCCACCCTTACCCAATCATTGGCCACCCTACCATTTATTTCCCTCTAATACAGATTGTGGCATCAGTACAACTCTTTCAAGTGGAATATTCAAAACATTTACATTTGTTGTTGTTAATTATACACATCAATTACTAACATCAAAGATGATAAGTACAGAATTCATGGTCTCTTCAGAACTAGATTTTGTGTTATATGCGGTAAAGAGAAAATGTGTCTCTGCAATTCATCTAGGAGTCTTCAATGAAATCATAGATTAATAACAATTTTAATAAAAACTTATCAAATAATCAATTTATTTAGATATTAGTGCTTTTAAATATCAATTTTCTGCAGAATGTTTATTGACACAAATAGGTAAGTAATGACAATGGAAAAGATTTACTCCCCAGAACTCAAAACTGAAAGAATTTTATCCACTATGCCTTTTTATCTAGAAATTACGGATTTTTAA
>NW_015151123.1:288387-290050 GCF_000732505.1 Cyprinodon variegatus
GCCCGTCTATCACCAACATAGGCCAATCAGCTAACCAGTATTTTCGCCCCTTCCCAAAATTACTTCAACGGAAGGTTTCCAGACTCCTGGCGGAGTCAGGTTACCACTCTGGGCCCCTGAGCAAAGAGTCTTAACCCCACAATTCTCCCCAGGCGCCACACAATGGCAGCCCACTGCAAATGCAGAAAGTTAATTTCATTGCTCTGTACTTGTCACAGTGTAATGACACTGTAAAAATGTTTAAAAAGGGAATGTACCAAAGGGTTGTAAGGTGGTAGATCTCGAGACCTTGAGTTGGAGACCACTGCTCTGTCACTTTTTTTGGCTCTTTTCTAATTTACCTTAATTTATAGACAGCTTGCATGAAAACAGGTTTCTGGCGTATCGTATTTGATACATACGGTTTCTGAAATGTTTTGCGTCTGACACCTTTTGCACAATTTAATGGTAAAAACAGTGCTCAAAATCCTATTGTACACAATCGGATATACCTGATAACAGAGGGCAGAAGACTACACAAAAAATTATCCTGACTTATCGCATAGTAATAGATTATTAAATATCAAAAATGTATTTCTGTTGTTTCTTTGTACATATTTTGTTAAAAGGCTAAATAAGGACTTGAAACCAAAAAAAAGTAATTTTCTGTTTTGTTTTATTCTTGGATCGGGCTTTTAAGGGTTATGACCATTTATCATATTCTCAATACAGCCTAGAAAATACCCCTGTGGTATTCTTAATGAGGTGGAAATGTTAAAATCTTATCAAGTCATTAAAAGTATTTTTTTCCATTTTCAAATCTCTGTATTTTTTCCTCATTAGTGATGCTAAAACCAGAGGGCGGTTCCTGTGGCTGCTGGTTTTTACATGTGTGTCACCAATTAGATAACCAGCTTAATCATTATTTTAAATCAATTCTAGTCATATAATAGGTTATTTGGATATTATAGAGGACTGCAGACATTTTATTTAATTGCTCCCAGGCTTTGGCCGAATACTGAGAATGTTTTTGATTTAAGATTAGAGTATGAGATCAACCAGCTGCTGCTTGTGTAGGACTCATAAATTACATTAAAAAATCTTTAAAAGTGAAAAGATTAAATTAGAGGGGGAAAAGGCTGAGGGCATAAATATAACAATAGCCTTTGTGCATCATAAAAGCTTTTTTCATTTTTTTTTTATAGACTGTTTATGCAATTGACAAAAGTAAATTTAGTTCTTTATTTTATTATGTTTTTAAAGGAAGAATGTTTCAACTTTAAGACTAATGATTTGGTTTATGGCAATACACTGCAAAAAATGTAAATCTAAATAACTAAATTTTTCTTAAAGTAAGTGCATTTAATCCTAAGTTGAGGAGGTAAATTAAACACTTTGCTAATGGAACAAGATGATTTACATTTGAATTTAGAAACATCTATTGCTTGTCTTATTTCAAGTGCATATTATATAATTAACTTATTTTAAGTGTAAAAATACTCATTCCATTGGCAAACTTATTTACTTTATTCCATTGGCAAACTTACTTTTTTATGCTTTATTTACCTGCTCAAATTAAGGCTAAGTACAGTTCATTTAGGAAATTTTAACTTAATTTCAGATCGTTTTTGCAGTGTAACGATTTAGGGTTCATATACAATTTGTATGACAGCATTTTGCAAGA
>NW_015151123.1:290482-292631 GCF_000732505.1 Cyprinodon variegatus
GATGGAGTTCATATTTTTCAGATCCTTTCCTGCCTCTTAAGAATCCCTGTATTTTGCTCTTTATGATTGAAATCTTCAGTAACTCTTTTGAAGAACATTCCTCATAACAAGGAAACATATTAGCAAAGTTATTTTAATAAGAGAGCCAAAGAAGTAAACAGGTTTTATTCAGTGAATGATCACATTTAAGTCAGCTGGGAAACAGATGCAGCAGACATCATGTGGAGCTTCATAAGCTTGACTAATAAATGGCTCTGTGACTAATAAACTCATTTATAACTCATTAGATAGCAAAGGTATCTAGAACTTGTGGCCATTTTATTACCATTATTAACTTAGTAAAGCAGTTCTGCTCTGTTGCAGAGCATCTGATATGATTACACTTCCCCTGCCTGACATGTTGGTGTAATAAGTCTGATTTTGTTAGCTGCTGGTTTGGAGATTTGAGGGATTTGAGATGTGGTTTGTGTGAGTTAAAACCATTTATAGAAGTTCTTACCCTGTACTGCTTCGATAATTTTTTATGCAGCTGTAAAATTATGTGTACTGACGTGCCTGAGATGGAGCTTTTGGGTTTTGTAATTTCCCTGAGAAATGACAAAACCCACTGCCATTACACAGCTGAACAGTTAAAAAAAAAACTTGAAATCATGTCACAAACTCTGCGTCATACTGATAACACCAAACCAAAAATACTGCATATTTGTATATATTAATGGTCTGAACTTCCATATCAATGAGTCTTTTCCACCATGTTTTTTCTCCCCCACTGTTTACATTTGATCACTGTTGCACTTTAAGGAATGGAAATGTAAAAGCTAAACCAAACAAAATTTCATTTTGTATACAAAATGACAATAAAAGTTATCTAAACTAAGTTTTTCTTCCTGATATGTTTCAGAACAACAGATTGCCATGAAGTCCTCTTCAATAAGGGAAAGGTGCTGTTGCTGATGAAGAGAAGGATGTACTTTCTTTGTCACCATTAACATAGTGCTCCCTTCCTTTGCCTGTAGGCTCTCTGTGCTATATTTGTCCAAGGGTGGAGCCACATGGTCTATTTTAGCCTGTGCCTGTGGTCATTTTGTGGTCACAATGTAATCCGACCAGACAGTTTGTCGTCAGAGATGAGGTAGTAAGGTGTAAAGATGACAACAAATGAGGAAGGAAACGACAAGGCAGTGAAAAACAAAAACAGTGTGCACATTTTCTTTTTACCTTAAATGGTCCATAGATTGCATTGGCTGAAACTTCTACCTCACGAGGTACAAATTAGGTTACAAATCGGACTGCAAGATCTTTATGCTTAAGCAGCTTCTCTACACTCTTTTAAAGAACTGTTTGATCGTTTGAAGGTCCACCAAAACCAAACTCAGGCTTTACTTACAGTAAAGACTTCTGGGCAATTCAAAACCTCATCTGGTAAACATTATTTCAACAAGCCTCTCTGCTTTGGCTGCACAAGAACCAGTCTGTGGCTTAAATTAACCTGGCAGAACAGACACAGTTTCACTGTGGTGAGCTATACAGTATCATTGTGGTATATTCTACACCAGCCACAGGTTCCCATCCATTGTCCTCTGACCCCGCAATGTAAACTCTATTCCCTGTTGTCGGAAAAACCCCTTCTTTGTACAATCAGCAGGTTAGGAGTTTATGAACAAACTGTGGGGTAAAGACAATAGAAGGACAGTGATTTGACAGGCCAATTGTCTTTGTGTATCTTGAGGTTAAACTCCTCTTTAAAAGATGCTCTCGTTAGGTTTCGTCTGTGGTGACCATAACCTGGCTCCACTTTCAAAGTGTCTCGTTCAGGAAGTTTGCATTGTGTTTTATTCCCTTGTGTTAATATTCACCAAGAAAAGCCTCCTCATTGTGAGGATGAATCTCAAAATAGCAACACAGTCATAAGAAGTGATAACTTATTTAAATCTTTAATGGTTGAGTGCTTATTGTATTGCAGTTTTTCTAATTTCCTAAAACATTTTTGGAATTGTATGCTCTTCGGTCAAACCTGAAACACTTTTCATGTACTTAGACACAATCTGAAAAACGTATCTGTGTCATGTTTGGTTTAAAGTGTCTAACCCACATGCAGAACACTCAGAGGCAGGAGAAAAGTTCAAAGATTTATTGACGAGTTTGAACA
>NW_015151123.1:293357-294242 GCF_000732505.1 Cyprinodon variegatus
AAACTAAGTATTTTGGTCTTAATTGCATGAATTTTAGGATTTACTTTAAACTTAACTATATATTACCCTACATTCTGAGGGTTGTTGGTTCAAGCCCCAGCTCCAGCTTTTAGTGTCGTTGTGTTCTTGGGCAGGACACTTCACCTGCATTGCCCACTGATGGTGGTCAGAGGGACTGGGGGAGCCAGTGTATGGCAGCCTTGCTTGCCCCAGTGTGCCCCAGGGCAGCTGTGGCTACAATATAGCTAGCCGCCATCATTGCATGAATGAGTGAATGACTGAATTCAGTGTAAAGTGCCTTGGTCAAGTCTCCTGACTAAAAACAACTCTATATAAGTACAGGACATTTAAATGTCAACCACTTTTCAAAGATATGAAGAAAATAAATGCTTCAACAAAATTAATTCCCTGCTTTTTTTTAACACTTACAGTGATGCTGTATCTGCACCAGATGGATCTGACCACTTTCTCTCCGGCTGGATTTATAGATCAAAAGAGGCTTACACTGGACAAACAAAATATTGGAAAAAACTTAGAGAGGTTTTGAAACTATGAGTTTCACTCCAAGGTATACCTTGAAACTTGCAACTCACCATTTTTAATTTCAGCTATCCCCAGTAATGAAAAAGAAAAATTATTAGACCACCAAATTTCTCTACACTTTGTTGTTTATATCATAACGGAATATTTGAAGATATAAATGTTCAGGGAAATATAATGATTAAAAAAAAAATGTAATTTAAGAGAGTTTAAGAGCTAAAACCTTTCAATTTTCCATGTTATCTTGATAGTGACCAACATCAATTAAGTTCTAACGTCAATAGTCATAATATTGCACTCCCCAAAAACAGTTTTTACACATTTCAAGTTTTCTTTAGTCATATT
>NW_015151123.1:294567-300650 GCF_000732505.1 Cyprinodon variegatus
TCTGAGATTAAAGTCTTGTGACTTTTTTCTCAGAATTCTGATGTTAATTTCAAAATTCTGACTTTTTTTCCCGGAATTCTGACTTTAATCTCAGAATTTTGACTTTAATCTCAGAATTCTGACTTTTTTTCTCAGAATTCTGACTTTAATCTCAGAATTCTGACTGAATTCTGACAATAAAAAAAGTCAGAATTCTGACAAAAAAGTCAGAATTCTGAGATTAAAGTCAGAATTCTGAGATTAAAGTCAGAATTCTTCCCATACTATACTGAAATAAAATTTTAAAAATCAGTTAACTTTTTTTTTTCCAGTGGCCCTAATCCTCTTCTGTATATTATACATGCAGGAGTTGATACTTGATAGTATAAACAGTGTTTTTGATGACAAAGCTGTTCTTATATTTTTTCAATTGCTTTACGTGTTGGTCTGAGTTGAAAGTAAACACTTTGGAGGCAGTCCTGCTTCGTGAATTCCTCCACATTGTGCCATCTAGTGGTACCAGTGGCTGTAAAGAATCTCTGATGCATTATTGTGCCACCGCCATACTTTAAAGCAGGTGCACTGCTCTTTCAGTGTAAAGTCTCACTTTGAGTCTTCAAACTGCAATATGAGGAGTTGGGTGCAGACTGTACCTGCTGGAAGTGTGTTCGCCAAGCTCTGCCAACCACTTACACCAGAGGGCGCTGTTTAATGACATGCTGCTGTCATCTCGCACATCTCTGATATTGCTGCAGTTTTTCATATATCCATTAACTAAAAAATGTCCACAGCTGTTTATTGATTATGTTTATTCTATTATTAAAGCAGGTGTACAGACACTCGTTGACTGGGACACGTCATTGTCTGCTCTCCCGTCTGTACTGCCTGTGTGCCCGGGTATAGAATGGGATTATTTGTCTCTAGATCTTAGCTTGGAGTGCTTGCTGTAACTGTAGCTCCTGCCTTTTGTGGGTTTTGTTCTGAATAACGAGAGCAAAGAAGGATTTGACCTGATCGACCACCATTTGCCTCCTCTGTTTTACTCTGACTGTATTTGTTTGTGTGTCATGAATCAGCTGGTTTATAGCAAAGTTTCAGGGACAAAGCTACTTCACAGAGAAGAGTGAGAAATAGAAACCTCACCCAGCAACTTTTCTTTTGTGGTGGGCTAGATTTGTGGATTTCAATTTTTTTTAAACTATTTTTATCATCACTTTTAATAGAATGTATGTTCAGCTCTGATGACTGGCAGCAGTCAGAAGTGTTTCCTCCTGATGGTGGGCTTCTGTTGTTGCAGTTTGCAGTGATAAACCCAACGACACACTGACTTGAAGTGGTGTCCAACATTCTTAGCTTTGAAATTACATTTCTTAGAAGGATAATATATCTTTACAGTGTGATGGTTTGTCTATTTGGGAGCCTGATGCTGATGTAAAAGAAAGATGAGGTTCACAGCCATGGAGATGATGCTGCTGCCAACTTGTTTAAAGCTCGACTGACAGACATTGTTGATTTAGTGTGATCAGAGTATATCTATTTCTTTTTTTAATGCTGTATTTAATTGAAGTTTAGAAAACTATATTACTTTTCAAATTTAATCTTTACAATTCAAAATAATTACATGCACGTGTAAAAAGATGGTATATAAGCATCTGAGATGTGTTTCTAATTGTACATTTCCTGTCATCAGCAACTGCTTGGCCTCCTGAAAACTTATGATGTAATTTTATTCAGAATTTTATTCTGTCTGTTGATGTTAAGTGTTTGGATACGAATTGCAGCGTTTCCAACCCCTCTGCCTTTGTGAACTCTAACCTCGCCATAAAAACTGGCTGCCCATACCTTTTATCTGGAGAATGTTTATTTTTCCAAATAGGCTTGTGTTCAGTAAACATGAGGAACCTCATACTTCGTTTTTAACCAGCTTGCATTGGGACAAACTCAGGGATTCCCCATGTTCCAGGCACAGATGATGGAAAAAGCCTGATTTACTGAGACAGAGATGGAGCTATGTCCAGTTTGTTTAATGAATTGGCAGGAAGGGGAAACACTACACCACTAAACCACAGAAAGATAAACATTCTGGGCTTTTCCCCCTAATTTAAATCCTATGCAAGGGCTCTTGCATCATGCACTAAGCCTTATTAAACTCTTCTCACACATCTTTAATTTCCATTCAGTTTTACCCCTAAATGTTTTTACAAGGGAATCCCTACCAGCCCCCAACTCTTTCTAATTCATTAATATCTAATAAAAGGAGTTAATATGTAATATCTTCAGTAAAACTGACCACTGTTAGCTTGTAAATGCACATTTAACTGAAGTGAAAGTTGCACTGTGGACTACAATGGGAAAAGCACCCAAGCTAATACGGTGAGATCATAGATTCTTTCAGCAGTTAGGATACTTTTCTTTACCTCGTCTCTCCAAGTCTAAAACAGATCAATTATTAATCTTCACCTGTTAATTTATCCAAAACTCTCTTAAACCATTTGGATTAGATATAAATCTGCCACATATGGAAGATTCACCAGATCATCCAGTCAAATTGATTCAGAGTTTACTATCTAAGGAAAACCAGTTGATTGCATCGACTTACTGACTCGAAGGCATCCCTTCAACTAAGCATGCCTGTAGCGACAGTGGAGAGGAAAAACTCCCTTTTAACAGGAAGAAACCTCCAGCAGAAGCTAATAATGATAGAGAGCAGTTTTGCTAATAAGAATGAATAAAAACACCTCTGAGTTGTGACATATTGGAGGATTTATTGACCCCATTGCAGCAAAAGTAATCAGAACTAGATGTGCTTGATAAAGAAAATAATAATATTCTGCTGTCTTAAAAAAAAACTCTAACAACAGTTAATATGTGTTTAGAAATTAATGCAACTAAATTTAACATATATTTCACAACATTGTATGTTGTAGTATCAGACATGCAGAGGCAGAGCTGCAGCATTAGAAAGTTAAGCGGCATATTGGCACAACAGTCCAACTGTGGTAATAATTGTTGTTTCCATCTCCTGAGCTGTTCTAGAGGAGTATAAAGCTTCATAAGAGTCTTCATCCATAAACCAAAAGATTTAAAAAAAAAACTTCTGTGTTTACAACTACAACCTCTCCACAGCTTAAATTTGTCTGTTATTATACGACAATGCTAATAAACTTCTTTAACTGGCTTCTACATAAAAATATACAAGCTCAAAATTAAAAGTGAACCCAAACTGTAAAACTGTGGGTTGGAAAACAAACAGGGAACTAATGCTGGAATGCTTCATAAAGCGGAGCTCCGACACCCCCTGTGGCACGCTTCACCACTTCTGCTTTTGGATCCTGATGATTAAGCAGAACTAGAGAGTCTTCAGGTTCATGGTGAAGTTCAAGGCCCCTGATAGATCTGAACAGTGAATGAAGGTGTGACGGCATTCAGCCCGCAGCTGCTGGAGGACACAAACAGAACGGTGGAGAATGTGGAAACAGCTGCGAGCCAGCCCAAAGAAACCAAAGTGAGTGGGCCAGGCTGCCGCTGTGTTTACGTCTTCCTGTCGGTTCCTAGAAGAAGAGGAGGGGAAAAGGGCCGAGTCTGCTTTACAGGAAAGGGTTTGTTTTCAGGTGACCGAGATGAGAAGTAAGGACTTCTTCTCTCGTGAAAACTAACTAAGGCAAGGCAAAGACAATGCAAAGTGCTTTACATGATTAAAATACAGGAAAATAAAACAGAATCAAAGCAAGTAGTAAAAAAAAATAAAAATAAAAATAAAAAATGCAGAAACAAAAAATAATATTAAAAACAGTTGGACTAAAGAAAATGTGTTTTCGTTCGTCTAGTTGTTTAACTAGAATAGTCGAAGGCAATCCTAAACAAATGTGATTTTAGTCTTGATTTAAAGGAACTCAGGCTTTCCGCACTTTTACAGTTTTCTGGAAGTTTGTTCCAGATAAGTGGAGCATAGGAACTAAATGCTGCTTCTCCATGTTTAGTTCTGGTTCTAGGTATGCAGAGCAGGCTGGAGCCAGAAGACCTGAGTGGTCTAGAGGGTTGATACACTGATAGCAAGTCTGTGATGTATTTAGGTGCTAAGCCATTCAGAGATTTATAGACTAACAGAAGTATTTTAAAGTCTATTCTCTGAGATACAGGGAGCCAGTGGAAGGACTTTAGAACTTGCAGGGCAGCCTAAAGCCCACTGCTCTTATTAAGCCAGAAAAAAGAAAGAAAAAAACCCCATCAGTTCAAGTGTTTGTAAAATATTTGAATCAGGAAAGTCTCTATATACCAAACTGAACGATTTTTTTCACTACTTAAAAAGAACACTTTAGTTTTTAAGTGCAAAAACATGTTCTCTTGTTTTTATATTTGTTTATTTAAAAAGTGAATGAATGTGAATGTGGATGCATAAAAACCATTTTTTTTTTAAATTATTACTATGTTTAAGTAACAGATTATAATTAAAAATATCTCCGGACCTTTACTGGTTGTTGATTTTCTTTATTCGGACCCTGCTGATTTTTAATTGGTTACCCCTGCTTTAAAGTTTATAGTTCCAATTTGAAATATCACTAAATCATGGAGTTATGATTTACTAGTCATCATAAAAAAAATGTTATTCTATATTTAAAACTGTATGTATAAAAGTGTAGCTGTAAATAATTGCATATGAAAGACTCTTACAGACATATTAAATAAATTATCCAACTTGTTTGAGCCTGTTATTCACCATTTTTCCATCGTCACATGCCTCAAACTCTCTGTGAAAGTCTTTTTCTGTTTCTAAATTGACATGCATGTCAACCTTTGAGGGAGTTTGACAGACATTTATGGACCCCGGCACCCAGATGCTGGTGTATTTTTGTTTAAACATGTGCAACAAAGTGCATGCCTTCTGCAGGCTTGCACGCCTACCATTTATGGGAATACAACTGAGCGAAATTAACCGACTGATGAGTTTTCCAGTTGATTTTTAGCTGTTTATTCAACTGGTTAACCTGCAACATTAGCAGGGAATCTGTTACCAGTGCAATAATAGGACTGAAAAATGAGAAGGCAGCAGTTCAAGTACAAATTCAGACCTATGGATGATTTATAGCATCGTCTTTGATGATGTTAGCTTATATGCATTCTCTTCAGGTTAAGGCAGGACCGTTGAAACCTGTCCTGACTAAGCAGCATGGAGCCAGGCTTAAATCTGAGACAGCCAGACTAATTTTAACTTTTTCTGGAGTCGTTTCGAAACCTATCCAGGAGTCTTTTTCTTGCATATACTGAACATTTTTGCATACACTGCAAAACATAGAAATCTAAATAAGTCATTATTTGTTAAACTAAGTACATTTGTTCTTTAATTGAGGAGGTAAGTGAGACACTTTACCTATGGAAGAAGACATTTAAAATAAGAAATAGCAACTGCATTGCCTTATAACAAGTGCATATTATCTAATTATCTTATTTTAAGAGTAAAATACTCATTCCATTGGCAAATCTTCCCATTTACCTACTAAAATTAGGGGTAAATACTCTTGATTTAAGAAATATTTACGTATTTCTAGATCATTTTTGCTGTGTAGTTACTATTTAGCTTCTTCAATATTGGTCCTAACAGTCTTCACTGCAATGGACAAACACTGGATAAACAGCTCCACTCAGAGACAATAACTAAACCAAAGCTGAGCAGCATTGTTTATGCGTTCAGTGCCGCAAGGACTGTTTGGACTCTATTATTGAAAGAAAACAAACAACTAGACAATGCATGGTGCAGCACAGGACAGCCAGAAGCTCTGGGCGATATTTGGCTTCCAAGTATCTACAGGTCAGTGCTGTAACCAAATAAGTTACATAAGCACTCATCATGATTCAAATGGCTAAACACAAGACAGACACAAAAGACTCCAACAACCCAATATTTGACTGCTGAGAGGAAAATCAAAGGTTGGTTATGGATTTGCATCTGAGTTGGAATATGCTTAGGAGGATAAACTGTTATGGTGTTTGTCACTTCAAGGCTGGACTATTGTAATTCTTTACTATTAGGAAGTCCACAAACTGTAGTTTGCTGTCTGCTGCAGCCAGAGTTCTGATGAAAATTTAAAAAAGAAATCATGTCTCTC
>NW_015151123.1:303471-305299 GCF_000732505.1 Cyprinodon variegatus
ATTACTTCAACGGAAGGTTGCCAGATGGATATGCGGAGCAAATCCATCTGGCAGAGTCAGGTTAACTTGTATAGGCAGTATGCAGCCTTGTCGCATTGAGAAAGCGTAGAGAGAAATTACGTGGTGCTGTTTGGAACCATCCACTATTTAGTTCCCTTTATGTTCTGGTGTATTATTATATATATCTGAGCTATTAATTTCAATGATACATTTTAATTATTATTATTATACTTATTTAATTTGTTTCTAAATCTAAGCTTTTTACCAATTTCTGTAAAATTTTCTTCCTATTTTTTCATAATCTTTCTAATTCATTATCACTCTACAAATCTCTATGTTCATTTTTTTTTTAGCTTTAAAATTTTGGACATTATTTTGTTATTTTTCTTAAACTTTGTCCATATTCTATTTTAGTCTTTTTACAGCATTAGTGGCTCATTTTTTTATGGAGAGTAGGCTGACAGGAAAGGGGGTATGAGAGAGGGGGAGAGACATGCGGCAAAGGACCACAGGCCGGATTTGAACCTTACTAAGGCCTCCATACATGGGTCATGTGCGCTAACCACTTACTAACCTTATTTTGGTGGTATTCTCATAATTTTTCCCAATGAAACTTCATTATATTTCTTTTTTTCCAAATTCTAAAGTCTTTAATTTTGCAAATTCTTTTATTTCACTTAAATTCTTTGTATTTTTGTACATTTACTTCCATTTTTCAATATTCTACTCTTATATTCTACTTTTTTTTTCGGAATGCTGTTATTTTTGTTACCATTTTCCAACATTATTCTTATCCCATTTATCAAAGCAGTGTTGTACTTGACATGAAGTCCCTTCCATGCTACATTTAGTCAAATTAAATGGTCTTTAGTGAAATTAAATGGTCTTCGTAAAAACAAAAAACTTTTTAGAGGGCACAAGCTGTTTTCAGACAGAAAGGCTGAGGAAATACATCAGGGTTAGATACAGTTATGATACCACAGTTGAAGTTAAATGAGGTGTGAAGCATCTGTGTGGTGACCATAAAGCTCTACCATACTCAGTGGTGTTTATGAACTGTGCTAAAATAAAACAGGAAGCACAGCAGCCATTTCTCAGACCTGAGACTGACCTGACATAAAACTTTTGTTGAAGTGTTTCCAGAAATTATCTTTGTCAACTTGGCATTGTCCAACTTACGGACATGTTTGGCTGACCACCAAACATGCAGCTAGACCAAGAAAAGGAGCAGCAGTCAAAGAATAAAAACAGAGCAGTTTGGCCCAGGAAAGACCTTCAGATTGTTAAAAAAGTTTGCTCCTGTCTATTCAGATAGAGACTAGGGGTGGAACGGTTTACAAAATCCACGGTTAGGTTCGGTTCATGGTTTTGTGGTCACGGTTTTCGGTTCGGTTCGGTATATGTTGATTGTTAGGAAAATCTCTAAGCTGACGTGTTGGTCGTGTTGCTGTTAGCATAAACAACACAATGCTTGCACACTGTTGCACTTTTATCCACAACTTTCTTTCCACTATCATCGTAGGTCACTCTAAATGCAAAGTGGTCCCATACAGCAGACCTATAAAGTGTTTTTCTGCAAGAAGAGGAAAGACGAGACCTACTAGCAGTGACAATGTCTCCTACTGTAAAGAAAACTCTCTCACTTGGTACGGATGTACCTGGGACTGCAAGGTAACGTCGAGCCAATTTAGCAATATGAGGATACTTATGCTTGTTGCTTCTCCACCATGCAAGTGGATTTTCATCCACAGGAATGCATCCTGTGAGCCTGTATGACATGACCTCCACAACTTTCTTTCCGCCGTCATCGTAGGTGACTCTACGGTTC
>NW_015151123.1:306161-306937 GCF_000732505.1 Cyprinodon variegatus
TGATCACAACAAAAATTGTTTTTATTTTTTTACTGACTAAAGCTAAATTCATTAAATCACCTCAATTCATTATTATCCAGCCTTGAAAATCAACAGCTTAAATAAATTAACACCTTAAAATTAAGACGACATTCGTGTCTAACACAGGTAACACTCTCACACTGGAAATGCAAAAAAGACCCTACAAGATGTTTACACTTTAAAGTAAGATAGATAGCAGCTCATCGCCTCTTGCATGTGGCAATCACCCCAACCTCCTACCAAGCAAGGAGGTGGAAGTGTCATGGTTTGGGGATGCTCGGCATCATACAGTCCACGATAAATGAATCGGAAGAAGGCTGCTGAAAATTTGAAACCATGTTTAAATTAATAAAAACAGAAGCAGAACTGCACCCTGAAAAAGGGGAAAGTACAGTAAAACCACAGATACAGTAAGAGGCTGAATCACCTGCTGGTTTCTGTACTATCCCATGGTTCTGGAGGGAGGGTCAGTTTGTTGTTTTTATATATATATATATATATATATATATATATATATATATATATATATATATAGATATATATATATATATATTTTTTGCATCCATCCATGACATCACTTATGGTTTGGTAAACATGCTTTGTCATTGACCACCAACCAGTTAAACACTGGGACTCTAACCGCCGTTAAATGTTTTTGAGACAAGGAGGGAAAAAAGGACAACTGTATCTAGGGTTACAGGTAATAAAATGTTAGGATAGATCATGATTAAATCACAGAACAACTTGAATCTGAC
>NW_015151123.1:310189-312562 GCF_000732505.1 Cyprinodon variegatus
GGTTACAGGTAATAAAATGTTAGGATAGATCATGATTAAATCACAGAACAACTTGAATCTGACAAAAAATAAAATTTCTATAAACATTAGAAAATTAAATGCTTCATCAGAATGAGAAATAAAAACTCATGAAACTGTCATAGAAAAAAAAGATGGTTACCATATAAAAGTTTATTTCTATTTTTATTTATTTATTTGAAGACAAGACAATAATTAAAAACAGAAAAATGTGGAAACAAAGGGGAAAAAGACATCCCTTAGAAAGAAAAGTATTTGTTCAAAAGGAGTGAGAAAAGAACATGTCTTATTTAATCCCACTCTTGCACAAAATTAAAGAATTACTCTGTATATAATTATTATTGAGTAATGCTATCAGAAATATCCATTACAATAAATACTGATAGTGAAAAGTAACACCATTCATCAGTTTATAATAATATAAATTGTCAATGCAATACTACTATGAATAATATGTTTTTATTATCATTATTATTGTTAATACAAAAGCTGACAATTATGACAACCATAGTCACCCTAATTGACTTTGAGGACTCCTGTCTGTGTGGTTTGTGTGTTTGTCTTCCTTCCTCCACCAGGTAACGCCTGGTCCTGATTCACCTCCTCACACACCTGCAAAGGGTTACCTCATTAAGGGAGTGTTCTTAAGCTGCTGACTGCCACTACCTCGGCACCAGAGTTTTTGCCAGTTTTGGGTACTCTAGCCAAGCTGAGTTTTGCTGAGTCAAACTGAGTTTTTGTCAACCTGAGTCTTAACGTTGTTATTTTTGTCTTTGCCTCTCAGCAGAAGTCATCCTGCAAACTGGATTTTCGGACCTTCTCTCGCTGGAAGGATCTACTGAGTTTCAAACTGAGCTGGGGATTCAAGCTGGAGGTTTGGATCCACTTTCCCCCGAGGAATCGTTTGTGTTTCACACTGAGCAAGGGATTCATCTGCACCACAGTCCGTTCAAGTACCGCAGGAAATCTGAGTGGCAGTCAGTGTCTCTGTTCTCCTACAAACAACCGTATTCTGGGTAAACCATGTCCGCCCTCCACTGAATGAGACAAACACTGAAACACCTCACACCAACTGGAGTCAAAGAGTCAACCACCTTTATGGAAACATGAGTCTGCAAACCTTTTCTCCTCTACAAGTTTGAGAATCAATTTTCCCACTGAACCTGAACTAACCGCAGTGTCTTTCCCTTACCTTTCAGTTCCGGTTGAGCAGTGTTAGCAACACTGGAATCTTCAAGCTTCTCAATAAACCTGTTCAACTTTTTCCCTGGTCTCTCTGTAATGGTTTATCTGCATTTGGGTCTAATCTTTAGTTAAATCATGACATTGACGAGAAAAAAATAATCATCACCCACCATTTCCATACACGTAAAATAACATTTGATGATTTAAACATATGTATATTGAAAGACTGCTTGATTTTGTCCTCTAGGTTGTTCCATAGTTTTACTCCACATACAGACACACAAAAACTCTTCCTGGTGGTTTTCAGTAAGGGAATTTCAGCCCCTCCTAAATGATAGCTTCTAATTCTATAACTGACAAAATTTTACATATTGACTGATAGTAATTGTTTTCTCACTTAATACATGATCTTTGCTGAATGATAATGAACCAGGACCTGGAGTTTAAGTAGTTTTGATAGTAAAAACGGAGAATTTGTGTGATCCAGATTGTTAACTTNTTTGTGTGATCCAGATTGTTAACTTAGTGTATGATAAGCTCCGCCCTGTTCTGCAAGACTGATATTGAGTTTATTGCATTTTTGTAATTGCTCAAAAGTTGATGATTCGTGACCAAAGGGACATGCTAAATCAAGGTGCAACCATTAATTAGCATTACAGGTGATTACAATCCTTTAATGAGTAAATGTGCCTATATATAGTGCTACAGGTAGTCACTGTGATGTATGGTGAAATGGTGTGTATCGCACTCAATGTGGATCAGAGGAATCGAAAGAGTTGTGTCATGTTTTTGGGTCAGTTTTGGTTAAGTTTTCTGTGTTCAATGGTTTTATTTCCATTTTTGTGTTATTCTAGTTGTTTTTGATTGTTACATAGTTATTATGTATTTCTTGTTTACCCTCTGTTGCCCCCTCATGACATTTTCCTCCCTAGCTCCCTTCTAGTTGTTTCCATCCACACCTGTTCCTCATCTGCTGACCAGCCTAGTGTTTGTTCAGTCTCACATTTATACTCCTCCTCTTCAGTTGCCGTTTGCTGGTTCCTCCTCGTTACTTAGCTCTTCTTGTGTGTTTTCCCCTGGCATCTCTTGGTTTTTGGTTCTCTGAATTTTAAGTTCTTGGATTTTGCCTCTGTTGCCTTTTGGATCCTTTTTTAAATCAACAAAACTCAT
>NW_015151123.1:313896-316821 GCF_000732505.1 Cyprinodon variegatus
GCTCATTAGCGTATATACAGTAGGCACCAGGTGTGCCGAGCAAGCTATGAGAGTCGGCTCAGTTTGGTGTGCAGTAGATTCTTTTGAATGAGCGTTGGGAGCTGCACTGCTACACTAAAATTTGGATCTGGATATTCGTGCTGCTGGAAAAGTTGTTGGTTTTCACTGCAGCATCTGCATATACCCCTGTCTGAGGCTGATGAAGGTACATTATTTTATTTTATTTTATAGCTTTATTATGGTCAGCAGACACTTTATTGTTATTTTTTGGTTGTTACAGACTGTTGCTGTTGCTTATTATGCTTTCACCAATGGGACATTTTTTTGTTAGATGCTCTTGGTTTTGGTAAAAGGTTTTCTCTAGAGTTGGAGTTGTAGCACGGGCACTATAGATCCAGAACGACCATTTATTTATTTTATAAATAAGCTGATTGGGCACAGTTCTACAGGACGCAACGTGAGATTCGTGTTTTTCTAAATTAATATGATCTTGTCTTATCTTGTGTGTTACTAACGTGGTATGCAGTGTGTTTCTAGAGTCTCAAATTCCTACTTGTTTTGTCAAGGGTTCCTGTGCCTTATTGGATTTTAAAGTAGAACAATAAAGTTTGTCTTCTAATTGTAAAATAATGCATAAATAAAATATATAATTTGTATACTAATTCTGTTTCCTCATTTTAAACCAGACCTACCTATGTACATTTAATTGGGAGACCCTAGGCCACTTCATGTTATTTTTAGCGGTCTACTAGTTGGTTTAGGGCCACATCCTCGGTCACAATCCGGGTTATTCCCCCGTGTTACATATGAATGGTAACAAAATGGTCCAGAAAAGTGTCTAAAGAGATTTAAGCTGAACTTCCAAGTTTAAGGAACATCATTGTAAGATTGCACTTTCATCTTTGTTTCAAAGGGGACTTCATAGGAGACCACCAAGGAGGACACTGTTGTTGAAAAGAAATCATGAAAAAAGCTAAAGTGGAATTTGCAACAACTACATGTTGACAAGCCACAAAGTGTCTGGGAGAATGTCCTATGGACAGATGAGACAAAAATGTAACTTTTTGCCAATGAACATTAGCTCTTTGTTCACAGGTGGAAAAATGAAGAATATCGAGAGAAGAACAATGTCCTTACTTTGAAACATGGTGGAGGCTTTCTTGTGTTCTGGGACTTTGCTTCATTTTGCACAGAATTTCTGAATCTCTGCAGGGTCTAATGAAATGTCCAGATTATCAAGTGATTCTAGAGAGAAATGTGCTGCTCTGTCCAGATAGCTTGGTTTCAGTCACAGGTCATTGGTCTCCGACAAGACAATGACTCAAAACACACAGCTAGAAACAGCCAAGAAGGGCTAAGAGGAAAACATTGGACTATTGTGAAGTGGCCTTCAATGAGCCCTGACCTAAATCTTGCAGAGCATCTTTGGAAGCAGCTGAAACTAGCAGTTTGCTTCAAACACAAGACAACTGGAGCAGTTTGCTGATGAGGAATGGGCCAAAATACTTGCTGAGAGGGACAGAAGGCTCACTGGCAGGTACAGAAATCGATTGACTGCAGTAATGGCCTCAAAATGTTGCATCAAATATTATGTAAAATTGTTATCAGGGCCTGTTTCATGGATTTTTCTTTAAATTATCCACTAAAGAATGTTTAAAGACCAATGTTTGGATTTTATTTGTCCACTTCGATAAAATTTGTATTAATTATTTTCTTCCGCTTCAAAGTTATTTGTGAGACCATTCTTGGTTTTTCTTTCAGTAAAAGGAGAGGTAAAACTGTTTTATCCAAGAACGTACTTATATACATATAGATTAAGCTACTGTCTCTACTTAACCCACAGGCTACAGAATAGCATCCTTGGTCCGTATGTGGACCAGTTATATGCTGGGTGAGAACAATTTTGACTGAGACAGATTTAGAAGATAACTGAAAATACCAGAGGAAAATCCACAGCTACAGCAAAATCTCAGTGAGACCTGGATATTTTCAAGCATTTATTGTCCAAACATGGTCCCCTAGTACCCACAGGAACATGTCATTACATGTTAAAATACGTGTATTTTAGATCCAGTTTGGCACAGGGCAGCAGGACGTTCGTAATCCAGAGCTCCCATGAAATCCCAGCCCTTCTTGAGGCCACCTACAGTAATTACAGAGAGCCGAATCAAACCAAACCAAGAAACTAGGGTTCTGAGGAAGGAAGTGGCCTTACATGGGCATTGTTAAAGTTGCCAGGGGGCATCACCGGATGCACTGACCGACAGTGACCTCACCATGAATCTGAATACACAGGCTGAGCTTATTATATGGACCCAGCTTCCTAAATTTGCTCCTGTACTGTGTAAAAACACAAGAGTTGGTATGAGAGGCTAGGAGCAATGCTGCAATGTGATCTGGAACTGAACAAATATCACTAATGTGACCAGAATAGGGTTGTTCTGCAGTTTAACTTTTATTGTTTTTACATCTTATAAGATTTTGATGTTGATGATGGTGCAGATAGGTGATCTGTTTAGTACTGTAACACTGATGCTCACACTGAGAGAACCCTAAAGGCCAATCAGAACTACGGACGCCATCATTTTGTTGACGCGCGGTCGAAAAGGGGGTCTGATGCGTGTTGGCCGGAACTACCCTATCCTCTCTTTGCCTGTAACAATGTTGGATAAAATCAAGAGTCACTTGGCTTATATTAATAAATAATGCTACATTCAGACCGCAAGCACTGGAAGCAGCAAAAAAAGCTTCTGATGTGTAATTTTTGATGCTTGTCCACATTAGGGTCAGACGTCTAGTAAAGTGTGTCCAAATACGTTTGATGCTTCTGCTGCTCCTGTGTTTAATGCAGAGATGGGAAGTAACGAAGTACAAATACTTCGTTACTGTACTCAAGTAGATTTTTCTGATATTTTTACTTTACTA
>NW_015151123.1:317158-320897 GCF_000732505.1 Cyprinodon variegatus
ATGTAGGCAACGGCATGAAAAAAGTGGTTTCTACATTTACTTTTAAACTTTAAGTAAATTTACAAGCCTTTGTTACTTTTACTTGAGTAAAGAAGTTTAATCAGTACTTCCACTTTTACCAGAGTATTTTTTAACACAAGTATCTGTACTTTTACTCAAGTATGGAAAGTGAGTACTTTTGCCATCTCTGGTTTAATGGCAGAGAGCGCATTGGCTATATTTGGTCTTATAAGTGGGTAAAAAGTAGTTTAAATATGTTTTTAACCCAGAAAGTCCACGTGAAAACTTAATCTATGCAGTTAGTTCATAAAGATTACGCTCCTGCCTTCAAATATTTCACTGTCGGAGCCGCTCAGACCCCACACGCCAGCGATGCTTTGTCACTGGAATCTCGTTATACTGCAGCCTATGGCCCGGTTCCTTTTCGGGATTTTCCCCTGCTGTTTGCATTGGCTGTAAGACGTTTTTCACATACATAATCCAAATTGCAGGCACCTGAATAATAAAAGCGAATATTTGCCAGCGGGTTTTGACATTTTAAGTTAATTTTGGCATTAATAAACTGTTTCAGAGGAGTGATCATAGTTCTCTGCATCAGCAGTGCTGTGTCTGACTCCCTGCCAGCTCCCAGATCAGTTTCTCTGATTGGTTGATGTGGCGCGTCGAGCAGCAAAAGTAAAATTTTTCCAACTCCAGCCGCTGTGTCAGATGCTCAGAACGCGCTCCAGGACCTATTGCTGTGCCTTGATGATGTGGCATAAATTATGTGTATAAAATAATTTTTTTAATGTGATTTGTGGCCACTAAAACACAATGTGAGGTTGGTTCGTAAGCACTACCTTCTGTAACTCAAAGCAACTTCTCTGATCTCAGTAAGATTATAATTTCTGTCAAAACCGGTGGCAAGGCCCAAGGGTAATTAAAAAAAAAAAAATAAGAAAGGGTAATGAAAAAAGTTGGTCCCAAGGAACCCCTCCCAAGAAAAAAAACCGAAAAAAAAAACCTTAAAGGGGAAAAAAAAAAGCTTCCCTTAACACAGTTGTGGTTGACGAGGCAGACTGTGGACTGCAGATGCACCTCTCCACCTCACCTCTGTAACAACAACCCAATTCAAACAGTGGCTTGGCTAAAACTCTACCTTCAAGATCACCTAATTGAGGTGTTTGTTCATGAGCATACAGCTGACTGTTGCTGTATAAGTACTGATATGCTTCTGAGCTTTTCTGTTTTTTCAGGAGGCTGAACAAAAAATGTAAAGGCCGTTTAGTCATGTTGTCTTCTCAGCTTGGTATTAAGCAAGGTTGGGAATTGATAGACCAGCTTCTTTTATAAGACAGAGAGGAGAATTTACTTATTTCAGAGCCTTGCTAAATAAACACTAAGCTTATTGAACTGAAAATATATGGGGTGAATTGTTCTCTATTGTTGTTGAAACTATGTTTTAAATGGAAATGTCAGGATGAGTGGTTTGTAGAGGACCAAAATGCAGAGATTGTGGCATAGGTGGTTTCTTGCTGATTTAATGATGAGGGTAGCAGCAACAGAAGCATAAATAAAAAAAAAAAAAAAATAAAATCAGGGAACCCAAGAACTAGAACACAGTAACACAGAAGCTCAGGAGTGATTGAAAAGAATCCAGCAATCAGTAACTGCAGAGGAGGAGTTTATATGGCTAAGAGAACAAAGAAGTGGAGTAATCAACTGATTGGGAGCAGGTGAGGACAGAACTAGCAAGCAGGGAGTTAGGGGGAAAGGTGAGTGGCACTAGGGAGGAGCATAGAGTAACAAGGGAATAAAACAGGGCTTAAATATATCTAGAAAAGAACTAAAGTGACACTAAAGAAATCTGAAACTGACTAGAAATCATATAATGACATAAATCTAAGTGTAACTAAAACCCAAAGTAAAAACCTGAACACAACCACAAATCCTGATCCGCAGATGATCACAGTATCCCACCTATGTGAACGGCACAGAGAGAGATGGGAGTAAGTCCCTTACATGCACTTCTCAACTAAATCCTAAGTATGCTGATGAAGATTCTCAGTCATCCAGGTCATAGTCATTACGTAAAAGTTTAAAAAACAATCCACTGGACTTGGTTTCCCCTCCAGGAAGCTTTCTCAATTCAAATGTCGTTTTGAACTGGTGGGGGAGTGTAAACAAACAGTCTGTCGGTAAAATGGTGAATACGTCCTTTTTAAAAATGAATGAGCATAGAGCTGTCATGATCAGTTTAAGGAATCTGACCCACATGCAGAGAAACCAGTCAGAGAACATGGAAAAAAGTTTAACAGGTTTATTTGAAGTAATGAGTACAGGGGTTGGATCTGGAATCTTAATGGTCTGGTGAACCGGAACTGGAACGTCTGAAGCGGAGACCTCAGTGATCAGTTCAGGAAGCGTGGAAATTTGACTGAGAACTGAATAAAGGTGGAGCGGGACTCACGTTTGAGGGGGTTCTTGTCAATCCTTGAATCCAGTCTGTGTGGGATTTCCCAGAGAAGTGGAATTCATTGGAGAGCAGACAGGTAGACATACGTTGGACCCAGAGGAGTAAAGGAGCAGACTGTCACTTGGATTTCCAATGGGGACTTGAACGGATCATGTGGAGGTTTTCCCCTACTCAGTGTAAACTCAGTTATTCCTCCCAGGGGGAGAATGTCCAGGTATCCAGTTTTAACAGAAAGGCTTCCTGCCAAAAAGCAAAGACAAAAACTCATAAGACTCAGAGAAACAAAGCTAGGTTAGACTCTGCTAATCTCAGCTTGGCTAGAGTACCCAAAACTGGCAAACACTCTGGCCTCGATAGTGACAGCCCACTCCTCAAATACTCCTCCAGGTGTGAAGGGAAGCCCAACGAGGACAGGGCACCACCTGGTGGTGGAGAGAGGAGAAACACACAAACAACCCACACAAACTGGATTCTTAAGAAGAGCCTGTTCCTGCTCACGTTTCAAAGAAATCCCCAAGTCTAATCCTTCCAAAACTGACCCCAAAGCGGAGTCAAAAACCTCCATCAGAGCTAGTGGTCCTTCACACACAACTATGCCGAGAAAGGGCCGCTGCAGACGGGCTGCCGTTAGCTTCTGAGCTCTGCTGGTTGCCGCGGTCCTCTCAACTTTGGAAATAGTTTTTTTTTAATTATGCACTAAATCGGTTAATGGACCATATAGTGACACTTTGAAGTATAATATTCTGAAATGATCTTAAAACGTATTTTTATTGAACTTTCAATGGAGCGCTCCATTGAAAGCTGCTGCTGCCACAGTGCATGCTACTGTTCAATAGTTGTCATCTTCCTTGTTGTGCTTTGTCCAGTGTCTTGCAGCTTTGTCGTCACACCCTCAAATCTCTGCCCGCTTTGCATCCAAAAATTCAAAACACATCTCTGCGTTGTGATTGGCATGCCAGATTTAGGGCCTGGGGCATTGATCGGGGCTAAACCAACTCACAGGCAAAAAGGATTTTCACCGCTGGTGGGTGGAGCTAGTTCACTAGGCTACAGGCCAGGAGCAGTCACGCAAAATAACGCAATGATTTTGTATATTCTAATCAAGCCAGTCATAAGTCACATATATGGCGACTTGAGTCAGACTCAAGTCAAGTCATCTATGGCACAGAGCAACTCAGGGATGTCTGGTCAGCACAGAGTGGGGTCACTAATGGTTTGTCCATGCCAAACATGTTTTGAGAGTCAAAGTGTCTGATTTATATGCAAAGTCTATGGGGGACACTG